>NW_016157630.1:6539-91591 GCF_001687245.7 Rhagoletis zephyria | reverse complement strand
TTTAATCTGTATAGTTGTAGTAACATTGAACCACAAGATGCATTTTGAAGTTTTCTGGCAGCATTTTCATTCGATTTTCGCGAAGAAAAGCCTTGAATGTACTAAATGTGCGCTCGACGTAAGTTGATACAAGTGGAGCCCAATTTAAATATGGAACGTTTGAAACGTTCATATTATCAGGAATAGGGGCGTTTTCCTCGCCCTTTATAATTCTATCAACACCCCTTATTGTCTCCAAGCCTTCGTTAGCTGAGAAAACGGCTTTGAATTTTTCCAACACCAATTTGCCAAGAGGTCTCTGCGCTTCTATAAGCCGCATGGGCAATGTGTATATTTTTTAATCTTAAAAAAAAAAAATGTAAATGCTATAATCACTTTTTTAAAGGTAGAAAAGGCAAAAAAGGCAAATATCTTAAAAAAGGCAAAAAAAGGCAAATATCTTAAAAAAGGCAAAAAAAGGCAACATCAAATGTGTATATATGGAATCAGGGAAAGCTTAATCGTGGACATTCTTAATCGAATATACTCTATCTCTTTAGCAGAAAAAAATGCAATTTCCATAAAATCCGTTCCCTGGTGATGAGTATATCGTCGCTTCCTACGAAGAGTAGCACACCTCGAATTACCGTGGAAAGTAGACATTTCATTATTCGCGTCGAAAAGTAGCACATTTCAGATTCTCGCGTGGAAGACTAGCACATTTCATTATTTGCGTGGAAGAGTAGCACATTTCAGATTTTTGTGTGGAAAATTAGGACATTTCAGATTCTCGCGTGGAAGACTAGCACATTTCATTATTTGCGTGGAAGAGTAGCACATTTCAGATTTTTGTGTGGAAAATTAGGACATTTCAGATTCTCGCGTGGAAGACTAGCACATTTGAGATTATCATAAATTTATTTTTGATTTGATTTGTCAACCAAATTCGTCGACCAAATACGAAATCAAATTTATTTGTGATTTGATTTGTAAAGTGACTCAATTTTAGTCGTTATTTTTCAACTAAATACATAATAGTGGGATTCATGAAACGTCGCAAAGTTGTTGTAAATGTCGCATTTGTTGCAATATTTGCCATCTTGCGACACAGGTGATTACTTTTGTATGGAAACTTTCTTGCGAAAAAATTGCGATATTGCCATAGTAATTGAGCTGGCAATCATTGCAAAGTCAAAGTCGCGCAACGCATGTTTTTTTATTGTCTTTTAATACTTCAAGAAAAAGTATATTAGTTAAGACTGCTTCGAAATATAATTTTAAAAACTTTTCGTTTTCTCTAACGCGTGGCTTTAGGCGGGTATAAGCTAGTATATATACATAGATGAAAAACAATGATCGTATAAAAGGATGTTATACTTATGAACGCTTGCTGTCAGTTTTAACTGATTATTGGTAATGAAAATGGCGAGCCCCACGATGCCAATATAAAAGCCGTTCCAAGGTCCCAAGTAGGCATATATTTAGAAAAAGAAACTATGTACCAACTTGGTGTATAGAACAGGCTTTCCCAAACTGGGTGCCGCTAGTGGCTAGAGTATAGAAGTGGTGCGGGCAAATTCTTTGAACTTTCCATACACAACGCAAGCGGTTTGATCAAACTTCAACATGGCGGCCAGAAAATCAAAAAATTTTGATTTTTCTTAAAACTACCTTCAGCGGCTCGTTAAACCCCATACACAACACAAATGGCTTACAGCAAAGGGATATTTCGCTTGGTTTGTCAAGCCACTTGTGTGGTGTATTTCGGTCTTCAGCGTAGTTCCCTAGTACGTTTTGTCAACGAAAAGTTTAACCAGAAAATTGTCAGAAAATAGCCGAAAACGTACCCTTTTCACAATCATTTTCGGTATTTTTGTAGACCTAATCCGCGTTTCATCCACTTTTCTTCCCGTTTCGGGCAGCAGCTTCGCGCTCGTGTATACGTTACTTATTCTTCGGAACTTCACAATCACACTGGGAAAGAGCGAATCAACACGATTTTGGAGGCAGTTGGGAACGAACCTATAAAAAGTTTGAAAACTTGTGAATTTTTTAGTTTGCAACTTGACGAAAGTATCGACGTAGTGGGACTTAATGTTCTTCTCGTGTTAGTGAGGTACCCATTCGCAAAGCAAACCGAGGAAGAACTTTTGATGAGCGAAGTACTTGAGACTTACACCACTAGCGACGAAATTTTTAAAGCTATCGACAAATTTGTACAGAAAAATAGTTTGAAATGGTGACTAGGAAGATGCCGCCACTAGATTTAAAACCCGTATTGGATGACGCTGCGATGATAACAGAGGCCTGCGAAATTAAAATACATCTTTGGTTTCTTTCTAGCACGTCGAAATTTGTTTTATTGTTGACATGTATATCACAGCGCACGGCAGTGCGCGCGAGTGACGAAAGCAGCCACAGTAGCATGCTGCAATGACTCGCTTATATATCACAGCGCACGGCAGTGCGCGCGAGTGACGAAAGCAGCCACAGTAGCATGCTGCAATGACTCGCTTATATATCACAGCGCACGGCAGTGCGCGCGAGTGACGAAAGCAGCCACAGTAGCATGCTGCAATGACTCGCTTATATATCACAGCGCACGGCAGTGCGCGCGAGTGACGAAAGCAGCATATATATATACACGAGATTTGGAAGTTTTTATTCAGATGTTTGAGGTATCGTTGGAATGGTCTTGCAGAGTGTGTCCAGAAAATGTATTCAAGCTTCATAAATGATTAACCGGATTCTTAAAAATTAGGCTAAAGTGTTGCGAATCAAAAAACGTTTTTTTACTTTTGCCGGTTTATGGGGGCATGTGGGTACACCCAACAAATTTGGTGTTATTCTATAGGCCAATACCTTTCAAACGATACCTTATATATTAAGTTCCGGCTACAAGTTGGAAAGATATAGAGGTAAATGTGTTTTGGTTCGTGTCTCCACTACGAGATGCTTTGGTTACATACCAAGGTTTTGTTCCAGGATGTTTCGATTCGTAGGCCTTTGTGGGCGTGGCTGCTGCCAGAAATTCGAAAAAAGGAAATTTTTTAAACTACCACTGAGGCGGCACTACTCAATCCATGTCATTGTTGTGGATATCAATAGAAGGGCCTTCAAACAAGCTATCTAACGCTATCTTTTGCGTTTATAAAATATAAATATGTCATAACGTTATCGCCTGAAAACTAAAAATCGGGCGGCTGAAAATATACATTTCAGGTATTTTCTCAAAAACTGGTCAGTCGATTTTATTCTTAGTTTCCACAAATCTAACCCAAAACCTTAGCTTTCATTTGGTATATGGCTCATGTCTGAAAAACTCTTGTTGTGGAGAGATTACGATTCAAATTGAAAAAATGTCGCTCCAAAAAGGGTCAAATGGTTAAAAATTAACATATCCGTCTAATTTGGTTCCTTTAAGATATAAAAATAACATACCCAGTTCCCCGAAAAAAATTTCCATTCCCCGATTACCACTTAAACCGAAATTCCCTGCAAATCGGGGAATTTTCAGCGAGTTGACAAGTTGAAGGATGCAGCTGTGCTAATCACTTAGTACATGTCGTGGAAACCACAATTTGTGTGTATTTTCAAGTTTTTTTCCAGTCACATGCCGAAATGGTAATATTTTTCAATATTTTAATTGTGGTTATGTACACAGAATTTAACTATGCTACATGGGTTTATCATCCGCACTTAACCTACCTGGGAAGACGCATACAATATTACCTACAGTGGTACATAAATATGTATGTATGAATGCATTTAGTTCACCCAATGTGCCGCTACTACTTACATAAAATGTATAAATTACCACTGAGCAAAACTACTTGAGAAAAAATCATTAGTTTAATAGCACGAGTGCAACACCGTACACGTGATAGAAGTAAAACTTTTTAAAAAAGCACAGGTGTGCGCCCCACACCCGGTAGAAATGTTAACAACAATTAAACTACGAGGCAATCAGACGAATACAGTTGCTTATTGTATCCAAAGTTGGTACCAAGTTGATACGTTTTTATCATTTCTCATGATTTTTTTTTTTTTAATTTTTTCGAATACAAAGGATATGATCATTCTTCGATCAGTATTCGAAAATGTATGTGTTTCAATGGACACATCGATTTGAATACATAATTTGGATTTAGATAACATTTTATTGAGAAAAATAAAACATTTAGATTATTGTTTGTATTTTGGTCGATTTAAAATTTGCTACCCCAAAGTAATTGATATCAAATAAAACACCTCTTTGAGGTAAAATTTTCGAGTGACGAAAGCTGAGCTAGAAACACAAAATTTATGATATCAATTTCGTGAGGAGAATTATACGCATTTATTAACTGCCTTGGAAACGTACGGAAAATCTTTTTTTTATTTATTCGGAACGTTGCGAAATTCCGTCTACTGCTAGAAACACAAAATAAACAAGTAAGAAAGTCTAAGTTCGGGCGGAGCCGAACATTAAATACCCGGCGCAAGTATTAAATATATGTTTTTTCACCTTTCCGAAAGCTACCGCTAGATGGTAAACCGGGGTGTACCAATTTTGAGTAGCGTCCTTAAATTTCGAAATATTGCAGTTTCAAGCATTTCTGAAATTTACCGTTATATGAAAAGCGGCCGTAATTTTAGCCCGAATTTAATAATTTTTAATAATTGGCTTTTATGTGGCAAGCACAAAAACCGTACCGAGTTTGGTACAAATTGGTATAACGGTTACCGATATACGTATATGTTATCATAAGTGAGCGGTGCCACGCCCATTTTCCAAAATTTTACCATAAACATATTTCTTGGTAAAGAAAGCACCAATTTTGAATAAATTAGCGTTAATAGTTACTGATTTATCGAAGATTTTGTATTTCTCTAAATTACCGTTATATGGGATGTGGGCGTGGTTATTGTCCGATTTTTGAAATTTTCGGCCATTTAGTATGCTGTACCAAGGCCAACAACTGTGCCATTTTGTAAGAAATTGGTGCTGCGGTTACCAAGTTATGCACATGTAACCATAAGTGGGCGTGGCTACGCCCATTTTCCAAAAATTTATAATATTCTTATTTTTCGTCTGAAAATTATTACAAATATCAGTTTTGAGTGAATAATCTTCAGTAGTTACTAAAATATCGCAGTTTTCGTATTTCTGGAAATTACCGTTATATGGGAAGTAGGCGTGGTTATTGTCCGATTTTTTACATTTTCAGCCATTTAGTATGCTGTGTCGAGGCCAACAACTGTGCCAAGTTTGGAAGAAATTGGTGCAGCGGTTACCAAGATATACACATGTAACCATAAGTGGGCGTGGCTACGCCCATTTTCCAAAAATTTATAATATTCTTATTTTTCGTCTAAAAATTATTGTAAATATCAATTTTGAGTGAATTATCTTCAGTAGTTACTAAAATATCGCAGTTTTCGTATTTCTGGAAATTACCGTTATATGGGAAGTGGGCGTGGTTAAAGTCCGATTTCGCCCATTTTCAATACCAACCTACCCTGGATTAACAGAAACCTACATACAAAATTTCGTTGAGGTATCTCAATTTTTGCTCGAGTTATCGTGTACACGGACAGACGGACAGACGGACAGACGGACAGACGGACAGACAGACATGGCTTAATCGATTTCTTTTTTCATCCTGATCATTTATGTATACATTTGTCTATATCTATCTCGATTCGTTTTGGCTGTTACAAACAACCGTTATGTGAACAAAATTAATATACCCTTGTGCACAAGTGCGCTCGGGTATAAAAACAGAACTGTTTGCCCTACTGAGATGACAAATTAATAGCGTTTTCTTTTCTCAAAAGAAGTTCTGCTCTTTTACATGGGAACCCTTGCTTTTCGTTGCCCTGAAGCTTGAGAAAATGTGGCGTTCTTTATATGAGAATGAAACACAAAATATACTACTCCATCACAATTTATTTATAGGACTTAATAGAGGTGAATTATTCACTTGTCCTGTAAGTCTTTAATAATTTTAAAGCAAAACACTTATTTCTGATACGGAAAATAATTGCATTTAGTTTCGGCTATTCAATTATAAGCAACACTCATTTAACAGAATTTTTAAGAGAGAGCCGTAAGTTACGTTGATTTGCCATAATCAGGCCAAAGCCCACAGCGATGGGCGCCTTCGCATGAATGACTTTGTGTAGTACAAAAAGCAAAAGAGTAAAAGCGCAATCAGTCAACGACGTAACGTAGACGTAGGTTGACGCAGACACGATCTACCTTATGGGATTCGCGTGTTAACGAAAACTCACCACCGCGTGGCGGTGATGTTGCCGTTGCTTCTCTCTCTCTCTATCAACAGTAAATTTTATATGCTGCTACGTACGTCAACCTACGTTTACGCTGCGTCGTTGACTAACTGCGCTTTTACACTGTGTGTGACTGAGTGTGCTAAAACACATGCTTCTTTCATGTAAGCGTTCATCTGATCTG
Source organism: Rhagoletis zephyria (assembly GCF_001687245.7). Taxonomy (NCBI): domain Eukaryota; kingdom Metazoa; phylum Arthropoda; class Insecta; order Diptera; family Tephritidae; genus Rhagoletis; species Rhagoletis zephyria. The sequence continues at coordinate 85,155 of NW_016157630.1, read as the reverse complement.
ATATACAGCAGCTACAATTTAAGATGCTGAGTACGTAGCTGCTCACTACCTAACTTTGTTATCTACTAGCTTCTGTTCAATTTATTACTTCGGTTTCTCCTACTTTCCACCTACTTTAGTCAGTTACAAATTCATTGCTACTCAAAATGCACGTGACTAGGCAATACATTGTTGTAGTGCCTGCGGTTAAACTAACAAAAGCATATACGCTAGTATGAATAATATTAGGCACACCTAATAAATTGGTCTAGTGGGTTGTGACGCAAAAGTGAGTATTTTATATAGTATGAGTGTAAACCGGGTTTTTTGTGTAATCTAAAATAATGTGACTTTCTGTTTTTCAAATTTTTCAGTTCTTTAGTGAACCATACCTGTGTTTGTTCTTCAGAAATACAAAAGCATTTAGGCACATACTTTTCAAAAATTTATGTTCAGTAAAATTAAAATGTGCAACGCTTTGCTCAACTTTTTCTTTGTATACAGGCCACGACATTTTAGACAATACTTTAATCAGTTTTATAAAGTTGGCTTTCGAAAAATCAAAGCGAATATTTGGTTCGTATGCTTGGATACCGCAATTTCGACCATCGTTTGTAATTTCGTAAGATAATTCAAATACTATGTTCACGTTGTCGGCCGCTGTGGTGTAGTGGTAAGCAGTGCGCGCTTTCACTCTTCAGCACCTGAGTTCAAGCCCTGGTCAAAGCAACATCGCAAAAAATATAGAAAAAGGTTTTTTTCTTAACAGCGGTCGTCCCTCGGCAGGCAATGGCAAACCTCCGAGTGTATTTCTGCCATGAAAAACAGCTTCTCATAAAAATACAATCCCCGTTCGGAGTCGGCGTAAAACTGTAGGTCCCTCCGCTTTGTGTGACAACATCAAGGCGAACGCTACAAGTCGGAGGAGAAGCTCGGCCAAACACTAACATATGTGTAAGCGCCAATCTATTATTATTATTATTATTTTGTTCACGTTGAAATTTTAACTCGAATTTAACGTTTTGAGGTTATGAACAATTGTCAAGTGTTCTCATTGGGGTGTATAATATACTCAAGTTTCTTTTGACATTTGTTTGTTTACTTTTGCTTATTCACTTTTGGGGTCGGTTGTTCAATGTCTGGTTAGAACAAATCGGAGATAAAAGCTCCGGTTAATTACAACGACTGCTTATCGATGACATGTTATATGCATGATGTCGAAAACATCGATAATGATGTTTAACCGGCAAATAGTGATAACCAGACATTGAACAACCGGCCCTTAGCCTGTTACCGTACTCCAGGATTTAAACAGAAATAGTCCGAAGTAGCCGTCTTGTAGAAAGGCCATAAAGAAATAAAAAATGTAGCTTAATAGAACTATACATGCTGATTTCAACCGCACCAAGATTATTTGGTGCAAATAAAAACTGAAGCCAATAAAAGAGGTTAAAATTAAACCCATAAAATCGAGTTGAGCCTTTAAACGTGAACATAGTAGTATAAAGAGTTCAGTTGTGCGTCCAAAAAGATGTGAGCGCGAGTTTCACCAATCTTTCTATTCGCAAATAGTCAGTACCAAAAGTACAATATTTTTCACATATGCTATCCGTTTGCTAGTTTTTTTGTCAATTCTTTAGAATAGCCTACATATTTAGTATAACCTATTGACTATCATGTAATTTTAAAATTTTAGTACAATATTTCTTAAGAATAACTTTGGTTGGTCACGCCAAACACCGACCCACGATTGTAATAGATGTAGGTAGGAGAGGAAGTAAAAAGCCTGCCAATTGAGTTATAAACTTATAGCGTTTTCTTTTCTCGAAAAAAGGCTGCACTTATTCTGCCTTGTGTTAGCGCTGTCACATTTTCATGTTCTTTTCCCAGCCCTTTCACAAGGCGTCGTGTTCTTTTCTCAGCAGGTTGCGCTCTGATCCGGCGAAAGTGCTGCCTTTTCTGCCCTCAAATAAACGTGAGGGTGAGAGTTGCATAGTTGATTTTTAATTTAATCTTGTAAAAATGCAATTATTTTCCCTATCAGAAATAAGTGTTTTGCTTTAAAATTGTTAAAGACTTACAGGCCAAGTGAATAATTCAGCTTTATTAAGTTCTATAAATAAATTGTGATGGAGTAGTATATTTTCTGTTTCATTCTCATATAAAGAACTCAACATTTTCTCAGGTTTCAGGGCAACGCAAAGCAAGAGTTCCCATATAAAAGGGCAGAACATTTTTTGAGAGAAGAAAACGCTATGAGTGTCAAAACGGTGGGTTGGGAAAAGAAAAATGTCAAATAAAACTTCCGCTGAGTGCAAGCTAGCCCTCTTTTTCCGAAGTTTCTGGACGGTCAAGTCGCGCTGGTGAAATTTGCTAAAGTATAATATATAATATAATATCTGTAAGTTCGGTAAAGTTAAAGCTTAATGGTCGTTCAGTAAATGCATTTATTCGAAAAGTTTAATACCAAAAATATATTTTTTCGAGAAAAAGTGCGCAAAATGAACTTTTGGGCACGTGCGGTAGACGGACCGAACTTCGTAAAATTTGGCTACACCTTAAGCTGGGATTATTATAAGATTCCTTGCTACCAGCGAAATTCATGGACCAATAAGGTAAAAAAAAAAGCTTTTTCTGTGACTCATGGAGGCCTAATCCAGAGCAGTACCTCGAGAGTCGGGATTTCGCGCCATGTGGACCATGAGGCACTATTATGTATGTGCGCTGCGGGATTTTCTATTTTTTTGTTTTTTTTTCCATAAATTAAGTCAGACTATAAGCTGCAAAAAATATGTGTATACATTACTATATAAGAGAAACATTTCTTTAGCTGTACTTTGCAGCTCAATGTACAAAAAAAAATTGGAATTCTAAATTAGGTCTAACCTTTAATATATAATTATATAAATTTTGCCTCAAATTGTGCATTACCTAAACTACCTAGAAATCTATAATGCCTAATTAAATATAGAATTAAAAATCTATTTACTTAGCTAAGATCAGCATATTAGAGAAAAGATCGTCTATAAACTGTCTTGAGATTTATTCGTAGTTAAACTAAGCAAAAAAAAAACAAAGGAAAAACCTAATTCTAAATATTCGAGTTTTATAATATACGGCTAGGACCCCCTCTTAAAGTTTTTATACAACGCCACAGGCGAAGTTAAAGAGCGCGTAAAATCCTAGCGGTATTGCGAGTAACCAAAATACGATAATTAGGTTTGAAGTAAATATGTACATTTGTATGTTAAAATGTANTTTTTTTGATTTTTTACTAAAATTGTCCAAATTTTGTTTAAGGTTTTCGTCCTCCGTCCCTGAGTCCAGTTTACCTTCCGTCTTGTTTTTGTTTTGTCTTTTTCTGTTATATGTTGTTTTTTTTAGATTCCTGCCAGCCACAAACCAATTTGTGGCTAGCCCGGAGTCCGACTCACTCATGTTTAACACCCCGTCCAATGCCGGGGTGTCCTCCATTTTATTGAAAAAGGGAACGCACTAATATGTGTACTTTTCTTTTCTCTTCCACTGTGTAAAAATAGTTAACAAAGCTATGAAATGACTCACCACTTTATCCACTTTGACCCCGATGGAGCACTACTACGCGCTAGGCTTACACTTGCTTTTCGTGATGAAAATATAACACACAAAATTTGCTTTACACAAGTATGCAAAAGACTTTATTACACACACACAAATTGAAGCACAAATGTGACGGCGAATTGAACCTCCACCCTCGGCTGCTGCTGTTGAAGTGTTAGTTATTAATTTTTATAGTAATTAACCATCCGTCCAATGAAAAAACTGCAATTTCTGGCGGTATTCAACGAATGAAAGCGAATATTTTTTTTTGTTGAATTTTGGTTTTCATTCTATGCACCATGCGAATAAGGTGACCAGACTTAAATTTGCTTATCTGCAGTACTAAATATTTACCAAAAATTGTATAATGTATAACATTTTTTGAGCTTAGTTATGTTTAGCTGTAGAAGCTTGTGTATGGAGTTATGAATAAAGGAATCTATGTAAAATGGTAATTGGAACCAACATGAAACTCTAAATGGTTTTACATTATGAGAAGATGTGAGCCTTGAGGATGCAAATTAGTTGGATTTGGCGATGCAGTAAAGTATCTGTCATTGGTTGGGTAGGGGAGAATGCAGCAGCGAGTGTGTGGCTACTCCAAGGGGTAGATCGAAAGATTTTCATTCCCTGAGATGTCTGTCTGTGTAAGTAAAGTGGGTATACTGAGGGAATTTCCGTTTTTCTGTCGTCCGTTTTTTTAAATATGTGCATGCATTTTTTTTTGTAAAGTCAATGCCTTGCATCAATGTGGTGAGCAAAATCCACCCCCTCCGGCGAGCTAAGGACCAGGCTAAAGCGAGCATGCACAGCTCATCTACAAGCAGGATACGTACGCTGACTTCATTACAAAATGGCGCAAAACGTGGGGCCCCCGACATAGGAACTTTCAAGGGGTTTCCATTCAATAATACAACTTTTAAAAGACGTTTTATGAATATGGAATAGGCCTTGATAGGCTACTTCTTTATTGGCCTACCGACCCATATGGTTTCTTAAGGTTTATGCTGACATTTAAATTTTGGAATTAGTATAACGATTTGGTTTTCTATCTAACCAGGGTTTAAGTCAAAAATGTTTCTAGTAAGTCTAAAAGAGGATTGTGTGTCTATAGGAATTATTACTTAGAGGTGATTACTTTTAACGATAACCAGTTGGCAGCAAATCCCGAAAAATAATATATATGTTTATTGGGGGATTGGTTCAGTCAATGAGGAAAATCAGATGCTCTCCTATTTTTGAAGTAGATTCCCGTGGACTCGAACTAGTCAGATGCAAAGCAACCCTTAGTTTTGTGCTTCATATTTTTCAGAATCAAGATCAGACCCAGTATTCCTGTTAGCAGATCTAAGGCAATAACATCATAATCTCACAATGGTTACAAAAAAAAATACGTACATAAATTATAAATACGCATATACACGAGACATACATATAGTGAATCGAGTGCATTTTAAACTTGCTATAAGTAGGCAAAAATAACATATAACATAATAAAAAATAAAAAATAACATATAACAATAACAGTATTGAAGGTTTCAGAAGATTTTTTTTGCAATTTTTTTTGAGTGGTTTCGGCCGTGAGCCGCTTCGTCACAGCACCGAAGATTTGCATCAGCTTGGGAATCCAGGAAGGAAGGAAGGAAGAGATTCCAGAAGGTCACCTTTCAGTTACACCCTGTCAGCATAATTTTCACCAATTGTGTATTTCTGGTTGGCTGCATGAAAACGGGGCTTGTCCAATATGCCAGCTTGGCTGCGATACCCAGTCATTGAAAAGCTTTGCTGAGCAGGAGCAAGTACAAGATTTTGCATCTCAAGGCGCTAGACCAAAAGGGATTGCACAGGGTCCTCTAACTCGGGCTAGAGCTAACGCTAACGCTTCATTTGGTACGAATTTGAATCGAGGTAGAGGTCGTAGAGTAAATTCTAACCGAACTCCTTGTCGAAACAATAACAATAATAATGGGGCAAATCATAGTTTAATACGAAATGATGAGCGGGAAAGTTTTAAAAATTATGAAGAACAGCTTCCGAGGCAAACACATGGTGAAATAGGTAGAGGTCGTGGTGAAAATTTTAACCGCACCCCTCGTCAAACCAATAACAATAATAATGCGGCAAATCATAGTTTAATACGAAATGTGGTGAAGAAAAGTTTTCGAGACAAATGCACAGTGAAATAGGTAGACAAGTCGCTGCATCCCTTGACTCATATATTCGAAATCTGAGGTTGACTGAAACGCGCAATATTCTGCAGATAACGGGCAGATTGAATCAAGCAAATAATAATAATGCGGACATCGAAAATCAGGACCATAATTTATTGCATAGCTCGGGACAATATCGTGAGGGAAATAGAATGGTAACCCAGTCTGTAGCTTCTAAAATTATTTCCGGTTGGAAGCTAACATTTGATGGTTCCCTTACGAGTGTATCAGTAGATGAATTTATCTATCGAGTGAATGCTCTTACTAATACAACTTTAAGAGGCGATTATAATTCTCTATGTCAAAATGTTCACATGCTGTTTGAAGGTAAGGCTAAGCGGTGGTTTGGCGTTATCATTATTCAGTACACGACTTAGACTGGGTGGACATTTGTGACAATTTGCGTAGAAACTTTAAATATTTTCGTACAGACTTCGAAATCAAAGAATCCATTCGAAATTTAAAACAAAAAAGCAGTGAAACGTTTGAAAACTACCTGGACCATATTTTATCAACAGCAGATAGCCTAAGGCATCGCTTATCAGATCGTGAGCCAGTGGAGATTATTCTGAGGAATTTGCAGTCGGAAATTCGTTTAGAGCTACTACATCTGGATTTAAATACCATTTCCGATCTGCGTAAGGCATGTGGACGAAGGGAAAATTTGATTGCTGATATCCAAAACAAATCGCATTTCCAAAGACCGAATACTCAAATGCGCAGGAACGTATCGGAGGTAGAAATGAAAGGCGAAGGAGCTGATAAGGAAGGCGATATTGCAAGCCTAATAACTAACAGACGGTCGATTGAGAACAAATGTTGGAATTGTGATGCGATTGGCCATAGCTATAAAAACTGTATCAAACCACGAAGAGTATTTTGCTACGGATGTGGGCTTATCGCATTTTTCTTACCCAATTGCCCAAAATGCAATGATCCGGGAAACTGGGTCAGGGATTTCAGCAACAGGCTCAGATATCCCTGCAAGAAATCGGATATCGAGGAGTAGATAAGCAAATTTCAATTTTGAAAAACCCAAATTCCCTTTCGCAGTATAAACCCAAGCTTTTTCCTATAGTACCAATTCATAAATGTTTAATGGCCTATCAAGAGGCGCGAGAGAAAATTTGCCAAGGATCTCGATCAGCCAGACGTTCAAAAGAATTTTGGGCTAGCATCAAACAAAAACAGATCAAGTTAAACTCTCTTTCATCCATTTCCCATAAAGTTAGCGATCTTCGGCCATACGGTCCCATACAAATTATGGGAAAGACTCAGTTAGGGCTTCTAGATTCAGGAGCGTCAGTAAGTTGTTTGGGAGGTAACCTGGTAAGAAATGTATTAGAAAACGATTCGAATATTAAAATGCTGAAATGAATATACGTACAGCTGACGGTTCGCGATAAGAAATAGCTGAAGTCTTGCCTTTGAAAGTAACCTACAAGAATGAAAACAGCGTAATTGAGTTTTATATAATACTGACCTTAGTTCAAGACCTTTGTCTCGGAATCGATTTCTGGAAGGCATTTTGGATTGCCACTAATCTGGTTAGCGAAACTGATGTAGCTGAGATAGACTCCACACTACATAATTTAAGCGAAGAACAAACAAGAAAACTTCAACTGGCGATCCTATGCTTCCCGCAATTTGAACAAAAGGGCCTGGGAAAACAACCTTGGCTGAGCATACTATCGACGTCGGGGACGCTACACCCATTAAGCAGAGACATTATCCGGTGTCTCCAGCAATAGAGAAACTTATCTATGAAGAAATTGACAGAATGCTACACTTAGGAGTAATTGAAGAGTCCAGTAGTCCTTGGTCATCTCCGGTTGTGCTAGTTCGTAAACCAGGAAAAGTTCGATTGGGTTTGGAAAGTCGGGAAGCTAATGCGGTAACTGTTAAAGACGCGTATCCGCTTCCGCACATTGAGGGAATACTATCAAGGCTACCGCGAGCAGAATTCCTTTCAAGCTTAGATTTAAAAGATGCCTTCTGGCAAATTCCCCTCGAGAGGAGTTCCCGTGAAAAAACGGCATTCACGGTACCTAATAGACCGCTGTATCAGTATACGGTAATGCAATGCTCCCCAGACAATGTGCAGGCTAATGGACCGCGTAATACCATATAACCACAAAGAGAAGGTATTCGTATACCTGGATGACCTTTTGTTATTTTCAGAAGATTTCGAATCGCATCACGAGCTGTTGAAAGTAGTTGCTGACCATATTGGTAAGGCAGGCCTCACCATAAATATAGCGAAAATTATATCCGAAATCCAAATCATTCGAATGGACAGACGAAGCTCAAATATCATTGGACTTGATAAAATCTCGACTAACTTCGGCACCCTTTTTAGCGAATCCAGATTTTAAAAAACCATTTAGGAGCGGTATTAGCACAAAAAAATGATGAGGGTGCAGAAATACCAATACCATGAACCAACGACTACAGATCACGTAATCCGCCATCGTTGTATTTGTAATCGATTTTCAGAAAAAAGTTTTCGTAGCGTTTTTGATGTTTTTTGGTTCTGTTTACATCGTCTTCTACCTCTTCGTAGTGATATTTTAGCGATTTTATGTGTTTTCTGCAGCGGTTTTAATTAGAAATTTTGATTTATTACAAATTTATGATATAATATGAAGTGCTTCGTGATTGGAACAAGTTTGTGCGTCTGTTTGATTTGCCAAGAGGCGTAAATTTGCGTGAAAAGTGGGTGCACATTTGTGGTCAGAACGTGGCATTGAAAAATCGGCCGGTGCCGATAATATGCGATTGTAAAACACTCTCAATCATTAAAACCATATTTTATGAACTTTTTTTGCTAATTGTCATCAAGTTTCACTTTTTATATTTTATAATAAATACAAATCTAATCGCACTCAATAACCGCGCCTTTTTCGTTTTCTTTGTTTGTTTTCATTTTTAGGCAGATGTCAAAAACGCTCAGAAATTTACTTTTTTCATTCTTTTCCGATTGCGTGATCTTGTTAGTTGGTTCATGTACCAATAGTCTCTATGTCGCAAAAGTTGAACAGGGCACAACAAAATTATTCGGTTACAGAAAGAGAGTGCTTGGCAGCTGTGGTAGCCATCAACAAATTTAGAGCATATGTAGAAGGACAAGCTTTCACGGTTCTAACTGACCATTCAAGTCTGCGATGGCTAATGAGGCAAACTGACCTCAGTGGACGGCTAGCTCGATGCCGACTCAAATTTCAATCATTCGATTTTCACATAGAACACCGCAATGGATATGCGAATGTTGTGACGAATGCCCTTTCTCGCATGCACTCTGAAGATGAACTGGTATCGTCAATTGCTATTGATTATCTTCCTGATATAGATATATCCTCAAATGCTTTCAATGATCCAGATTATGTCGAATTAAGATGCAAACTAGAGGAACAAGCCGACAAGTTCCCCGATTTTAAAGTATGTGACAAATTAATTTACCACAGGACTGAGTTTTACACCGGCGATCCAGATAGAGAAAGCGCTGCGTGGAAACTTTTAGTTCCTAAGTCTTTGCGAGGTATGGTAATAAGAAATGCGCATGATAATCCGACAAGTGCTCATGGTGGGGTATCAAAAACTGTTGAAAGATTACGCAGATACTTATATTGGCCTGGATTGTTTAAAGACGTAAGTGAGTACGTAGGTCACTGCGAAGTATGCAAAACAACGAAACATCCAACCAAGATATTACGTCCACCAATGGGAAGATATACACCAGTTGAAAGAGTTTTCCAGAAACTATATGTCGACTTAATTGGCCCCTTTCCAAGGTCCAGAAATGGTCATACAGGAATCTTTATTGTACTTGACCACATGTCAAAATTTACTTCTCTCTGTCCGCTTAAAAAGCTGCAGTCATCTCCCATAATAAATTTTTTAAAAGTCCAAGTTTTTGATCTTTTTGGAGTGCCTGAATATATCGTAAGTGATAATGGGAGTCAATTTAAAACCAACGAATTCGACGCATTTTTGACCAAGTGCGGAATAAAACATACGCTTACAGCCATGTATTCACCCCAAAGCAACTCATCGGAAAGGGTGAATCGATCGATTAACGCGGCTTTGAGAGCATACATTCAGAAGGACCAACGCGATTAGGATCGTCATCTTAGCAGCATAAACTCCGCCCTCCGTAATTCCATCCATCAATCCACCGGCTACAGTCCGTACTTTGTTGTTTTCGGACAACATATGGTTACAAATGGTGATAACTATGCGCTTCTACGTAACATAGATATGACTTCAGAAGGTTCAACCACCCCTTCTGAAGTCATATCTATGTTAATTAAACTAACTAATAAACTAATTATCGTTTCGACAATATTTTGGCAGTGAGAGATAATGTAAGATCTAATTTACGAAAGGCTTATGAACGCAACGAATCCCAATATAACTTGAGATCACGGCAAACGATGTACATACGTGGTGGGACAGGAAGTACTGCGTAGAAATTTTTCCCAGAGCAATTTTGCCCAGTGCTTTAATGCAAAATTAGATAAAACTTTTCTCAGGGCAAGGGTCCCAGAAAAATTAGGATCATCCTACTATGTTCTGGAGGACGAAAATGGTATGCTGATAGGTACATTCCACGCCAAAGACATGCAGCCATATTGAACCATCGCCTTCTTCAGCTGCTTCCGACAAATTCCGCTTTCTGGCGGATCCTGGCGAAAGCACTTGATTTGTGAGCGCGAGTTTCACCAATCCTTCTATGCGCAAATAGTCAGTACCAAAAGTATAATATTTTTACACATGCTATCCGTTTGCTAGTTTTTTTTGTAAATTCTTTAAAATAGCCAACATATTTAGTAAAATCTATTGACTAAAATGCAATTTTAAAATTTTAGTACAATATTTCTTAAGAATAACTTTGGGTGGTCACGCCAAACACCGACCCACGATTGTAATAGATGTAGGTAGGAGAGGAAGTAAAGAGCCTGTCAATTGAGTTATCAACTGAGTATCAAAACGGTGGGTTGGGAAAAGAAAAATGTCTAATAAAACTTCCGCTGAGGGCAAGCTAGCTCTCCTTTTCCGAGGTCAAGTTGCGCTGGTGAAATTGGCTAAAATTCATCCGGAATAATATCTGTAAGTTCGGTAAAGTTAAAGCTAAATGGTCGTTCAATAAATGCATTTATTCGAAAAGTTTAATACCAAAAATATATTTTTTCGAGAAAAAGTGCGCAAATGAACTTCGTCAAATTTGACTACTACCTTAAGCTGGGATTATTATAAGATTCCTTGCTACCCAGCGAAATTCATGGATTAATAAGGTCAAAGAAAAAAAAGCTTTTTCTGTGACCCATGGAGGCCTAATCCAGAGCAGCACCTCGAGAGTCGGGGCTTCACGCCATGTGGACCATGAGGCACCCAATTACACTATTGTGTATGTGCGCTCATATTGCATACATCTTTACATAAATACTAAACAGATAGTACATATATATCTACCTCAGAGTTCATCAGCACGTTCGCCTGCCGGATTTTCTATTTTTTTTTTGGTTTTTTTCCCATAAATTAAGTCAGACCATAAGCTACAAAAAGTATATGTATACATTACTATATAAAAGAAACAACTCTTTGGCTGTACTGTGCAGCTCAATGTACAAAAAAAAAACTTGGAATTCTAAATTAGTTCTAACCTTTAATATATAATTATATAAACTACCTATAAATCTAGAATGCCAAATTAAATATATCGTCGGCTTAGAGTGCAAACCTGCTAAATCCGTTTTTTGGCAAAATTGACCTTTTGATGCAGTTCGAAGGCGTAGGAGATTCCACAGTTGGCAAGCAAAAAAATATGTCAATATAAAAAATAATTGTCAAAAATTGTTTGATGAGTAAAGCTGCTAAGTACAATCAGTTCAAATTCAACTGCTAAATCCAACATATTGTGCTTCTGTCGTTCGATTATTGTTCTATCTTAGTGTGTTACTTTATGCGTTTAAGCCAAGGTAATAGCCGGCGAATAAGTTTTAATTTTTTATATCTCAAGGAAATTATTGTTACTTGTGGAACGAAACAGAAGGAAGATTAAATGCAGAAGAGTTTTCCAGCGTGTGGGTAGATTTGATAGAAACAAATGTAGTACCAAATAATAGTTCCGGGGAGCCAATTACAGTAATTTTTTATAGCGACGAATGCACATATCAAAACCGAAACAGTATTATGGCTAATGCTTTGTTATCCACAGCTATGAATAACAATATCATTATTGTCCAAAAGTTTCTTGAAGTAGGCCATACCCAAATGGAAGCTGATTGTATCCATTCCACTATCGAACGAGCACTTAAGAAAAGAGATATCCATGTTCCTGCAGAATACATTGAAGTATGTAGATCAGCTAGAAAAAATCCAAATCCATATGACGTAACTTATCTTAGTTACACGTTCTTTAAAAGCTTTAACACAGTTCAATTCTTTAATAGCATTCGTCCCGGTCGCGGCAAAGATGCTGCTAAAGTAACTGATATACGAGCCCTACGGTATACACCAAGTGGCGACATACATTTCAAACTAAGATTCTCCAACGAATGGGAAGTAATACCGCAAAGAAAATCCCCAGTAGCTGCTTCCTTGCCGTTTTCTCACCTTCCGAATTTATACGAGAGTAGGCGTACGATTGCTCGCAGAAAGTATGAGATCTCCAGTATTTAAAACGATTACTTCCTGAAGATTACCACGCCTACTTTAACAATTTATGCCATGATTGAATAATATGTAGCATACTTTCTGGCATTATTGAGTTCCTACTTAAATTATCATATATGTATCTTTGTACTATTCATTTGAGAGAGGAATACTTCACGTATAGTTACTAATATATGTTTTATAAACTGCCTATTTTTGTTGCAATAAACGGAAGATAAATCTGTTGTATTTTTTATATATTTATATATAATTGTTTTTATTTATGGAATACTATTTTATTTAACATTTAAATTCAGCTCGTAATCACAAAAAATAAAATAGAAACAAAAAACCTGCTAAATCCACTTCAATTTTGAAAATACAAAAACTATAACCTGCTAAGTTAGAAATTCGCCAATAAAACCATAAATTTTAATTAATATAATTTAATAATTATAAGTAATTTTTTCCATTCGTCCTGGATTAAGGCCATAGAACGTCGCGCGATTAACAAACTATATGTAGGATTTGCCCCTCAGACTAAGAGTTAAAGATATATTTAGTTTTTTGCCTCAACAGTAAAATATGTTTTTTGGTCGTTAGCAGGTTTACACTCTAAGGCGACGATATAATTAAAAATCTATTTACTTAGCTAAGATCAGCATATTAGAGAAAAAATAAACTGTCTATAAACTAAGCAAAAAAAAAGGAAAAAACTAATTCTAAATATTCGAGTTTTATAATATACGGCTAGGACCCCCTCTTAAAGTTTTTATACAACGCCACAGGCGAAGTTAAAGAGCGCGTAAAATCCTAGCGGTATTGCGAGTAACCAAAATACGATAATTAGGTTTGAAGTAAATATGTACATTTGTATGTAAAAATGTACATATATATGATAACACATCACTTGTAAAATGTGCATACACAGCGTTTCTTTCTGTTAATAACATAGCTGCTGAAATATACATATACTATCCGTCCACCGAACATCTCACCAGGCGCCTGCTGACATCGATCGGGACTTGCAATGTAAGTTTGTCATTTTCTCTTAATTACATGTGTATGTACATAAATATATATGTCTATTGATTTTTTTTGCATAAAGAGAGTACATATCTTAATTTCGTATTTTGTTTACATTGAATTTTAGTTTTCATTCATATGCACCATGCGAATAAGGTGACCAGACTTAAATTTGCTTATCTGTAGTACTAAATATTTACCTAAAATGGTATCCTTACTATTCCTTTCCTTACTAATATTACAAATCCGAAAGTGAGTTTGTTTGTTTGCTACGCTTTCACGCTTTAACTAATCAACCGATCATCATGAAATTTTGTACACTCCGGTCATTTAGCCCTACTTAAAATATAGGATACATTTAATCTCGATTAGGAATTTTTCATACTGCATTTCTCAGGAAATATTTTTGGTAGATTACCGGAACTTGGTATGGAGATATATAAAATCATTATCCACTCATGGGCTGATACCTTTTACAAAAAATCAAATTCAACTTCAATAACTACCTTATTTATTCGATAATTATGTTAAAAAATGGATGCCAAGAGGCTTAAAACGCGGTAGTTTGAATGTATCTTGAAAAGGGTTGCCACCTGTTTGAAAAGTCAAATGTAAATTAATCTGAAGAATTAAAATATGGTTGTCAAACGAAATATTGTTAAGAAACCTTTAGTTTGAAAGTTTAATATTGAAGTCTTTCACAAGGGTTGCCATATTTTTTAAATTAAATTCAATTAGTTTAAATGAAATATAATACTAGCAGACCCGGAAAACTTCGTCCCGCCCAAACTTAATTTTATCATTGAAACATTTTGGTCCAACATTTTCACCAACAATTCACGTTTGCGATTTCCATTGGCACGCCCATCGGCTAAAATTTTGGTTTGGTGGTCTTTTACCGCCTTAAATAACATAAGGGAAGTGTTATGTCCGTGAAGAAGTTCTTGAAATTCTCTAGTTGTGCAGCATGTCATAGAACGGTTAATCTCACAACGAAATAAATGTGAAGAACATTTCCTCTTCACTCCTTAGCGGCAACAATGATCCGGTTCTATAGTGAATCTGCCCCAGAAACTTTATAGTATAGTTGGTGGCAACTTCAAAATGGATGCGTATAATTGTTCTACAGAAATCCAATATACATAGACTTTGTATGGGAGGTGCCACGCCTAATTAAAAAATAGCGACTTTTTCATTGGGACGTCTGAAGCAGGTGTCCGAAATTTCAAAAAAATCGGTTCGGCCGTTCTCAAGCTTTGCGAACAAAAAAAAAAACGGTTTTCAAAATATATATTAGTATAGATTGGTATGAATCATGGTACAATAATTACAGGTATTGTCTTCCCAGAGAGTTTTGCTTCACATCGAAATTCGAGCTCCCTTATTTTCATTTTGACGCAGTTCAATGTTGATTCTTTTACTTTTATTTGGCTTTGCCTTTTGTTTTCGCTCAATTTAATTTTTATAATTTTTCAAAACAAAAGAAAAAACGTTTAAAATGTAGTGAGCCATACAAGTTTGGAATTTATTTACAAGCAAATGTTTTTTTACCGGCTTTTGCAAATTAAATAAGTTCTCTGAAAGATGGTTTGTTTAAAAAAATACGTGTACATATATGGTATATGGGGTATGGAAATATCCCTTTTCCCTGGCAGTAAACGTTTTAGTGTGGGCAACAATGATATTTTTAAAATAAGGCAGATCGGAATATGCGCTCTCTGGGAAGACAATACCTGTAATTATTGTACAATGGGTATGAATCGAAATGGTTTTGAATATGTTTCACAATATATATGAGTGTCACACGAAACAGGTTTAAAAAGGTTGCTAACTGTTCACAAGGTTAAATTCTAACTATCACTAATTTAAATGAATTATTACAATATGGGTATCAAAACTACATGTAAGTGGTTTCCGTCTGTATAAAATCTCAAATTGGGTTCAGGGGATAAATTAATTGAAAAAGTATGATAAGTGAGAAAGAAAGTTTTATGTAGTTTGAAATTATTTTGAAGATGGTTATCCAAATTTTAAACCTCCTGTTTTTTAATAGAATTTTCTTGAAATAAATTTTACTCAATTTAGCACGTAGAAATTTCATACACTCAGCGAAGTGGGTGAGGGCGATCTAGTATTGTAATAATTCATTTAAATTATTAATAGTTTGAATTTACCCTTATAAACAGTTGGCAACATTTTTAAACCTATTTCGTGTGACACTCATACATATTGTGATACATATTCAAAACCATTTGATATGCTAATCTATATTTTGAAAGCCGTTTTTTTTTGTGTTCGCAAAGCTCAAGAACGGCCGAACCGATTTTTTTTTGAAATTTCAAACACCTGCTTCAGACGTCTCAATGATGGTTATAGGCTAAAAAAAATGATGGTTATAGGCAATTTATTTAATTTGGCTATGTATATTGGATTTCTGAAGAACAATTATACGCATCCATTTTGAAGTTGCCACCAACTATACTATAAAGTTTCTGGGGCAGATTCAGTATAGAACCGGATCATTGTTGCCGGCAAAAGACCACCAAACCATAACCTTAGCTGATGAGCGCGCCAATGGAAATCGTAAACGTGAATTGTTGGTTAAAATGTTGGACCAAAATGTTTCAATGGTAAAATTAATTTTGGGCGTGACGAAGTTTGCCGGGTCTGCTAGTAATGTATAAAATTTTTTGAGATAACCATCTAGCTTAATTATGTTCAGCTGTAGAAGCTTGTGTATGGAGTTATGAATAAAGGAATCTATGTAAAATGGTAATTGGAACCAACATGAAACTCTAAATGGTTTTACATTATGAGAAGATTTGAGCCTTGGGGATGCAAATTGGTTGGGTTTGGCGATACAGTAAAGTATCTCTCATCGGTTGGGTAGGGGAGAATGGAGCAGCGAGTGTGTGGCTACTCCAAGGGGTAGATCGAAAGATTTTCATTCCATGAGATGTCTGTCTGTGTTAGTAAAGTGGGTATACTAAGAGAATTTCCCTTTTTTCGTCGTCCGTTTTTTTTAAATATGTGCATGCATTTTTTTTTGTAAAGTCAATGCCCTGCATCAATGTGGTGAGCAAAATCCACCCCCTCCGGCGAGATAAGGACTAGGCTAAAGCGAGCATGCACAGCTCATCTATAAGCAGGATACGTACGCTGACTTCATTACAAAGAATGGATGAGCTTCAGTTTATGTTACTATATATATATATTTATATATCGACCCCTGTTGAACAAAATTATATTATGTTACATTTGTTACGAAAATCACGTTTTGATGCAACTTTGATCACGCATCATCTTTTCAAATAGTACGGCTTAAATCCCGATAGCTACCCCAAAATTTTACGTAAATCTTATCGTATGTGACAATGAATTATATCTTGTGGGCAAAATTCCTTTCTACAAAAAAAAAAAAAAATATAAGTATTTCTCAATTATCTCAGCAAATCTAAACTTTGGTATTATTAAGTTGACGGATTTCCCCAAATTTTTTGAGTTCGTATCACTCAAATTGACCAAATTACAGTACAGTTCACTTTATTGTAAAACAAACACTTTACAATAATCATTTAGGCAGTAAAAACAATTAACAATACTTGTTAAGGCAATTGAAACACTTAACAAAACTTGCATACCCAATTGATCTCTGTTTCAAAACTGAACTTG
This sequence comes from Rhagoletis zephyria, assembly GCF_001687245.7. NCBI lineage: Eukaryota > Metazoa > Arthropoda > Insecta > Diptera > Tephritidae > Rhagoletis > Rhagoletis zephyria. The sequence continues at coordinate 68,035 of NW_016157630.1, read as the reverse complement.
TCGCTTTCTGTTTCGTTACTGAACTTGCGTGTGTTGTACCAGCGACCTAATATACCCGCGCTCGCACTCATCGCACTCGGACTCTATAACGTTCTGACATCTATCGTACATTCTCTCATTCTATCGCTGTTCGCAGTATTTCTTCACTTGATTTTTCTTGCTCTCGAATATTCCACGTCTTTCGTTGAACTTTCTGTCATTTTCTTTTTGTTTGCTTCGAGTTGTCTCAGCATTCGTCACACTGCCCTCCACCTAAGTTTCATCGTCCCGATCAGACACACTTGCTGTTCCAAATGCTGCAAGCCCTTCCAAGTGAACCACCTTCATCTTGTTTATCGTTCTACCAACGGTCTGGATTCAATATCTACGTCATTCAGCCGTTCAACAATCTTATACGGACCTTTTCAGTTACATCGTAGTTGAGAGATGAAGCCTTCCTTCTGCAGCGGCTTGTACAACGACACCAAATCGCCTTCCAGGAAACCCTCTCGGCTCGATGCGTTACTGAGCCTCTTTAAGGTTTCCTTGGTTCCCAGGTGCTTACCATTTGAACTTCTGTGGAGCTCGCTGAAAATGTCCGGAACTTCTGCCTTTGGAACTATCACTAGATTCCGGAAGCATCGGCCATCTTCTTTTCCCCATACCCGATGCAAGCAACCAGATATCAGCTTCAAACGGTCCCACTGTACCCAGTATGGGTTTGTGATAGGGATTTCCGCTGACATTTTCTCCTAGGTCTGACGCTTCCTTAGGTTCAATCCTCCCACCACAACTACTAAATCCGGATCCTCACGTTGAAAATTCCGCAGGCGTTCCGCATCTCGCTCTTCCGCCGATGATAACTTCATTGACTGGCCATGTATAACCGCAACCTGGGCCCCAGGCTTTACTGCTTGCCTTTGCATCCTTCGCCGGGAACTACATTTTCCTGGACAATTCGAAGTGCGCCCGCTTCTTCCACAGCCACCGCCATTTCCGGACACCGGCGTATCACCATTGGAATGTGGTTCAGTGGATCTCTTCCTGCCGGAAACACTTCCTACTTTCCTCTGGATTGCCGGAATAGACACGCTTTTCCTGTATTGCTGAACCGTTCCTTCTCCTGTAGAAACAACACCGTTTCCATCACTGCCAACCTCTACCCAACTAACCACTTCCGTTGCTGATGGAATCTTCGGGACTTCCTCTAAGAGCAACCGTCTGCTGCAGTACTGGTTGTCGTAACCAACCCTAAGTGGTAATTTACTTTCACGATATGTAAGGATCATTCCCTTAAGGTCAATCCTCATGCCTTCGCCAAGTAGGAAGTCGACGCCGATGACGACTTCATCAACAATGTCTGCCACTATAAACTTGCTGTACGAGACCACACTACCAATTATTACCTCCAGTCTGAAACTTTGCTTCCAGCAGCCGTGATAGTAACTCCACTTTTCTTACGGAGGTTGATGAATTTCGCTTTTCCAACTCCTGTTCGAGTTCCTCGAGCTTTAGCTTCTGATCTTTGCCATTGTCAGGATTTCCTCATATGGAATTTATTTAACAATCCCAATTCTGACACCAGTTGTTACGACTATCCTTGTTAAGTTGACGGATTTCCCAAAATCCCTTGAGTTCGTATCACACTACAGTACAGTTACCTTCATTGGACAACAAACACTTTACAATACTCGTTTAGGCAATAACAAAAATTAATAATACTTGTTAAGGCAGTTAAAACACTTTACAAAACTTTCTAACACAATTGATCTCTGTTTCACAACTGAACTTGTGGTGCGCTCTTGTTAAATTGCATGGCGACTATCGCTGTTCGCAATATTCCTTTACTTTACGTTTCTTGCTGTCGAATATTCTACGTATTTCGTTTAACATTCTGCCGTTTTATTGTTGTTCGCTTCGCAGTGATCGTCACATTTTTGATGGCGCTAGCCAAAGCAGAGAAAATACAAAAAACACTTTGCTGTAAAATTTGGTTTATGTAACATACGATAATTTTGCGCAAAGGGGTTGATATATTTCTGTGTTCGTTAGGAATAGTAGCTTATGACGACTGACTGGCTTTGGTATAATGCGGCATTCGCAGCATACGATTGCGAATGACTCACTGGTGCCGAACCGTCGAAGAACTTTTGGCAAATAAATGTCTATGAAATAATTCCGATACTAGCAATACAATATTCTTATTAGGTCCCATCAAAAAATTCCTTGTCGTTTAAAGAATAAAGGGAATGCCGCATTATACTAAAGCCAGTCTTTCGACATAAGCTACTATTCCATACGAACACAGATTTGTTATATAGAAGCAAATTCTACTTGAAATAGATTCAAGTCTTTGAATATTAAGAAATGTAACCCATCAGGGGGCGTGTGCCTTAAAGGACACAAGGGCCTGAAAGGACCCATACGATTATTGTGTCCTGAACCGTACGGAACCCGGGGTAAGAAACAACTTCTTGCCTCATTGTGTCCGACCGTGAGGTGGGGGTTGTTTCCGAGGGTTACTAGACTTCCATTGTTTATAGCTGAAAATGTAAAATGGGTTGATATTGAGAATGTCAACTAATGTGGTAAAACGACTAATTTAACAATAGGGCACGTTATCATTCAATTTTGTGTGCGAATGTCGGCTACCCGAACTCTTCTATCATTACCTTGATATACATTGGTATCTCTTCCCAAGCGCCACTCATTAGTCGGCAGATGCTCATGACGCACGACTACTAAGTCATCAACCGATATCATCAACCTTCCGTCGATGTTACGTTACGTTTATTAAGTTCCTTTAAATAGTCATCCTTCCATCGAAATGAGAGTTGGTGGCTTAAGGCTTTAACTTTTGCCATCTATTAATCGAAGAGACTGGATTCGTTTGCAATAAAGGCTCAATAGGAGAAAGAAGTAGGGCGCCAATTAGGAAATAGAAGTTAGATCCAGAGATATTAGAAATACATGCAAAATAGTATTTAAATACAAATACAAATACCTTACATAAAAAAATATTTGAAATACAAATACGAAATACTTTTAAGAAAAGTATTTAAACATGAAATACAAAATACGCCCTTGCAAAAAAGTATTTAAATACAAAATACAAATACGTATTATTTTTAAATACTTGTCAACATCTCTGGTTAGATCAAGGGGCATATTCTCATCCCTGTTTGTGGAAATGGAAGTAGAAAGGTAGAAAAGAGGTGAGTTGTTGTGAGAAATGAGGTGAGAATTAAGGTGAGAGTTAAAGTTTATAGGTGTGATTCTAACAATGTTTCTGTGTACATTGGTTATGAGGCTTACCGAAGCCACAACATACCAAATGTAGACATTTCACTGTCAAAGCGATGTCACGCGATTAAAAATGGCTGTAACCGAAACCGAAGCATAGGTTGCGTGCCGAGAAATTGTTGGCAATTTCTTAGCTTAGAAACCACTGTTATCATTTTCTAAAATAGAGAGGAAACGATAAAACACGTAGGGCCAGTTTCTCAATGTCTGGGTAACACTAATCTCTGGTCAAACATCGTTATCGATGTAACTGACACCATGCATATAACACTGTGTCGGTAACGTCGGCAACAATGTTTACCTGGGGATTAGTGTTAACCAGAGTTGGTCAAAACGGCCCTTAGGGCCGGTTGTTGAATGTCTGGTTATCACTACCTCCCAGTTAAACATCATTATCGACGATTTCGACATCATGCATATAAAATGTGATCGACAAAGCAGTCGTTGTATTTAACCGGAGCTTCTACCTCCGATTTGTGTTAACCGGATATTGAACAAACGGACCTTATTACACTTCTATCACACGTCTATCATATAATTGTTTTTATTTTGTGGTGCTAGAATATACAAATTTTTGTGTCCTTATTTACATATTTGTGCATATAATTCATACAATTCGCGCTGTACTCCAGCCAGTTGGAAGCCTGATATCCACTTTCTCAGACTTCTCAATTAAGTTTGTTTGGGCGTCCTGACTCATTTTCCTCAGGATGTTATTCTTATGGCACATACATATGGATTTTTTATTGCGCTCTCGTTGAAAGTGTAGTTTTACATAGTTTATTGGTATTTCGACACATTCATTAGGTGTACCTTCCGCATCAATGAAGACACCACGAACTAACACAGAATTCGAACATTTTAAAGCGGCTAGTACGAGGAATGGTATTACATGTGTTAACCAGTAGCTTAGTATTTTGTTGTCTGCAAATATAAAAATTGAGAACATTAAATATATGCAAAGTTAGCATGAGCGAGGCTGTGACCAGGGTTAGAACTACCCAAAGTCGAAATCTTAGTAACAGACGGGAAAAATCGTAGCATTAAATAAAATTTCGTAGTAGAATTTGTATGGGTTCTTTTTTCATTTAAAACCTAACAAAATCATTTATTTATTATTTTATTAGTTTACAGAAATAATTGATTCTAACAGACTATTACGTTAATTACAAACTTTATGAATAAGATTACATCAGCTATCTTATTTCATTAAACGAGCAATTCTTCTTCTTCTTATTTTTTGGCGCTGTAACCGCCTAAGCGATTTTGGCCGAGTTCAGCAAAGTACGCCAGTCGTTTCTCCTCTGTGCCAACTGACGCCAATTGGAAACGCCAAGTGAAGCCAAGTCCTTCTCCACCTGATCTTTCCATCGCAGTGGGGGCCTCCCTCTTCCTCTGCTACCACCAGCGGGTTCCGAGTTGAATACTTTCAGCAATTCTTGTTTATAAATATATGTATATAATAGACCAAGAGCTCGTGACCAAAAAAACTTATCATACTTCAGATCGATTGAAATTTTTTGTGAGCTTTGCTTGTTAATATATAAATCGGAGGGCTGGCTGCTGAATAACGGTCTTGCCCATGCGTTTTTAGCATTAAAGATGTCAATTAAAACCGATTGCTCAACATAATTCAGATGACATGAAATTTTTATAGAATTTCATTTAGGATGTACATAAAATGGATTCAAAGGTTCCTACCAATCTATATATCTCTATATATATAAAAATGTTGTGTTCGTATGTAACGGTCGTCAAAACTCGAGAGCGGCTGAACCGATTTGAATAATTTTTTTGTATTGTTCGGTATACCAGAACCAATGATATCGATATCGCAAAAAGTTGGAGGGTTGCCACCTATTTTAAAAATTTTAAACCCAATTTTATTGATAAAATAAATAATTTATTACAATATGGGTATCAAATTAAAAAGAGGTTTAAGAAATATAACTGCTGGAAATTTTTTTTTAGAGGGTTGCCACCTATTTGAAAATTTTAACTCAGTCAAATTGATAAAATAAATGAAGTATTGCCATGTGGGTGTCAAACCCAAGAGTTTTAAGAAGGCTTACAGCCGAAAATATGTTTGAAGAAGGTTGCCACCTGTTTGAAAATTTAACTAAAGTACATCGATAAAATAAGTGAAATATTACAATATGGGTATCAAATTAAAGAGGTTTAAGAAAGATAACTATCGGAAATATTTTTGAGAAGGGTTGCCACCAATTTTAAAATTTTACTCAGTTAAACTGATAAAGTAAATGAAATAATGCTATGTGGGTATCAAACTAATGAGTTTTAAAAAGGCTTACAGTCGAAAATATTTTAAAGGAGGGTTGCACCTGTTAAAAAATTTGGCGCAATTTAATTGATAAACTAAATGATATATTACAATACAGATATTCAATTTAAGAGGTTTTAGAAAGATAACTGCTAGAAATATTTTTGAGTAAAATTGCCACATCTTTGAAAATTTAAATTCAGGTATTTTGTTAAAATAAATGAAATACGGTAATTTTGGTATCAAACTTTAGATTTTTAAGAAGGCTTACAGCCGAAAATATGTTTGAGTAGCGTTGCCACCTGTTGAAAATTTAACTCAAGTTAATTGATATAGGTATCAAATTAAAAAGAGTTTTAAGAAAGAAGACTTTTGGAAATACTTTTGAGGTGGGTTGCCACCTATTTAAAAATTTTAACTCAGTTAAATTGATTAAACAAATGAAATATTGCAATGTAGGTAGAAAACTAAAGAGTTTTTAAAAGAGCTACAGTAGAAAATATGTTTGATGCGGGTTGCCACCTGTTTGAAAATTTAACTCAATTAAATTGGTAAATTAAATGAAATGTTACAATATCGGTACCAAACTAAAGGCATTTGAGAAATCTTGATTTAGAAATCTGTATCAATAAAAATGTTGTGTTCGTTTGTCACGGTCATCAAAACTCGAGAACCGCAAAACTGATTTGAATAGTTTTTTTTGTAATTGTTCGGTGTAATACCAGGATCATTTATATTACAAAAATTCTAAGAGTTGCCACCTGTTTGCAAATTTTAAATCCAGCTATATTGATAAAATAAATGAAATATTAAAATACGTGTATCAGATTAATGAGGTTTAAGAAAGATAACTGCTAAGGAGGGTTGCCACCTATTTGAAAATTTTAACTCAGTGAAATTGATAAATTAAAGGAAATATTTCAATGTGGGTATAAAATTAAATAGGGTTAAGAGAGATATCTGCTGAAATACTTTTGAGGAGCGTTGCCACCTATTTAAAAATTTTAACTCAGTTAAATTGATAAAGTAAAGGAAATATTGCAGTGTGGGTATAAAATTAAATAAGATTAAGAAAGATATCTGTTAGAATAATCTTGAGGAGTGTTGCCACTTGTTTGAAAATGCAACTCAATTTAAAGGTAGAATGAATGACCTATTACATAATAGGTATCAAATTAAAGAGGTCTAGGAAATATGACTGTTGGAAATATTTTTGAGGAGGGTTGCCACCTATTTGAAAATTTATTTCAGTTAAATTGATAAAATAAATGAAGTATTTCAATATGGGTATCAAACTTTAGATTTAATTGATAAAATAAATAACTTATTATATATGTGTAAAATTAAAGAAGTGTAAGAAATATGACTGTTGGAGACATTTTTGAAGAGGGTTTCCACGTATTTAAAAATTTTAACTCAGTTAAATTGATACATAAATGCAATATTGCAAAGTGGGTATAAAATTAAATAGGTTTCAGAGAGATAGTTGTTGCAAATATTTTTGAGGAGGGCTGCCACCTATTTGAAAATTTTAACTCGGGTAAAGTGATAAAATAAATGAAGCATTGCCATGTGGATGTCGAAACTAAAGAGTTTTAAGAAGGCTTACAGCAGAAAATATATTTGAGGAGGGTTACCACCTGGTTGAAAATCTAACTCAATTTAATTGATAACATAAATGACATATTACAATAGAAAGATGACAGTAGGAAATATTTTTGAGGAGGTCTGCCACCTATTTGAAAATTTTAACTCAGTTAAATTGATAAAATAAATGAAATATTGCAATGTCACTAACAAGCTTTAGATTCTAATTAAGGTTTACGGCCGAAAATATATTTGAGGAGGGTTGCCACCTCTTTGAAAATTTAACTGAATTTGCATAATTGATAAAAGAAATTACTTATTAAAATATAGGTATTAAATTAAGGAGGTTTAAGATAGATGAACGTTGGAAATATTTTTCAGGAGAGTTGCCACCTTTTTGAAAATTTGAACTCGAAAGCTTAGTATGTTCTTCTTCTTCTTCTTCTTCTTCTTCTTCTTCTTCTTCTTATCTTAGTATGTTGCACCAATGTATTTTTAATATAAAGCGATAAAATAAATAAACCAACGAAAAATTAGTCCTTTGTCAAATATGTTGGATTTATTATTATTTATGTATGGATATGTACAAATGTAAAGCGGATACGGACGATGGGTGGTGGCTAACGGTCGTTCCTGGTTGAATACGGGAAAATAAGTACCCGCGCTCTTTTCAATAGAATTGAATAGAAGACTTACAATCGATAATAAGTTTGAGGTACAATATGGGTGCCAAACGAAAGGTATTTGAACAATCTTGATTTGGAAATATTTTTAATAGGATTATCACCTATCTAAAAGTAAAGACTGAAGATATGATATTAAATGAAATATTACATAACTGGTTCCAAATGAAAAGTGTTTGGGAGAGCTTTACTAGGCAATTTTTTTATATCTTTCCACCTATACAGAATCCGAACATCTTAAATAAATATAGAATTTATAACATCTTATCAAACGAAGTGATCAAATTATCTACGAAGAGCTGGTACACAAATTACTTAATGTAAAAAACTAATATACAAATAATTTTTAAGCAAAAAACACACCCACTCCAATTCTCATAATTTAATATTACCGTTAAATTTTTTATGATCCAATGATCGGATCTAAACCAAGTTAGTATGGGATCACCTGGAAATCGGTTGACGTGGTCCAAAGTTATACATACATAAAAAAAATATTCCGGTGAATTGATAACCTTCTCCTTTTTCTGAAGTCGGCTAAAAACTACTGAAACAAATAAAAAAATGATAAAAGAGTAACGAAAACAAAAAACTATCGCACGAAAGCTGTTTAAAAAATACTTAATAAAAACTTAAAATTGTTGACAGCGTTCCCTAGCATTATAAATCAGTTAACTCTTAATAGTAAACAATTTCGTTAGGCGTCGTACTACGCCTACTACGTATATTGCGAGTAACGAAATTTTGAATAACATGAGATAATATTATTATGATTATGATTATCATTATCATTACTATTGTGAACTCCTATTCTGGATCAAGGATTCCCAAATTAAATCGAAAGCATTTACGATCGCATGATGCAAATGTTAAGATAATACATAAGAGCTGCAGAACTGAACCTTGGCGGAAAATTTTTTTACAAGGGCGTGTAATTTCTGGCGTGTGCCGATGACATCGACTTCATCGGTAACAAAAATCGCGAAGTCTCTTTTGCCTTTTCGAATGGGTCTGGTGGTAAACGAGGACAAGACGAAGTATCTTCTGTCATCAAACAACCAGTCAGCACATTCGCGCCTTGGCACCCACGTCACTGTTGACAGTTACAATTTCGAGAAAGTAGAGAATTTCGTTTACTTGGGAACCAGCATTAACACCGATAATAATGTCAGCATGGAAATCCAACGCAGAATTACTCCTGCCGACAAGTGCTACTTTGGACTGAGTAGGCAATTCGGGAGTAAAGTCCTTTCTTGACGTACAAAAACCGCACTCTATAAGTCACTCGTCATGCCCGAGCTGTTATTTGGCGCAGAAGCTTAGACAACGACCACATTCGAGAGGCGGCCCTCGGAGTATTCGAGAGAAAGATCTTACGGAAGATTTATAGGCTTCTACTCGTGGGCGACGGGGATTACCGTAGACGATGGAACGATGAGTTGTATGAGATTTACAACGAAATGTACACAGTGCAGCGAATGAAAATACAGCGGCTCCGCTGGCTTAGACATGTCGTTGCAATAGGAACCGAAAGAAATCAACTCGCAATCAGCTGGTCGTAGCAGAGGAATAGGGAGCCCCCTATGCAATGAAGGGACCAAGTTGGCACAAAGAGAAATTACTGTCGTTTTTGTCGAGCTCGGCCAAAATGGCTTAGGCGGTTACAAAGCCAAGTAGAAGAAGAATATGCAAATGATAAATGACGGAGTTGGGCGACCATCTTCTTGGATGCACCAGGAGGAACTAGGAAATGATTCCTTATCAGATGGATTCTGGCAACGGTTCTATCAAAAAATTGCATCGCTTCGTCTGGAATCGCTGCTATATTATTACCAGGTGGAAGCATTGCCAATTTAGCTCTTGAGCTGCCATTGAACATATAAATCATCGAAACTCCCACGTGCAATATTTCCAGAGCATCCAGTATGGAAAAAGTATTACAAAAATTTAAACTCATTGTTTGGGATGAGTGCACCATGGCACATAAAAATTCGCTTGAGGTCCTTGATCGATTGTTGCGAGATTTGCGTGGAAACGTTCAACCATTCGGGAATGCATTGATATTGCTCGCAGGAGATTTTACGCAAAAATTGTCTGTAGTTTCTCGATTAACACTAGCGGACGAGACAAATACTTGCCTGAAATAGTCAACATTGCAACAAGACGAACATTCGCTTTGCTTACTCCAGCTTGGAAAAGGCAGAACAGACTTCGCGATTTTTGTTACCAATGAAGTCGATGTCATCGGCACACTGCAGCCGAAGTATTCTCGCGACAATTACTGGACATTGGGAACGGAAAGCTGCCAGTCAATGAGAGATTAAGACGAATTTTATGGCCTGATAAGTTTTGTAACTTAGGAACACCGAAAGCAAAACTGATCGAAAGAATGTTTCTTTATTAAGAAAATTAATTATAGGAATAACGATTGGCTCAGTGAACGGGCTATTCTTGCTGCGAAGAATAAGGATGTCTATCAACTAAATAATAGTGGTATTGACAACAGTCGTTGCTTCAGCTGATCTGCTCTTTTACCAGACTGCCAGGCCACTTGCTCACTTTGGTGAATACCACAAATGTTATTCAATCCAGCATTCAACGTAAGGAAATAGCATAACTATACGTCAATAAACACCGTTGTGGAAAAAGACGAGCCAACGGAATTTGTGAACTCGATTGATCTTCCAGGGAGACCCCACATACTGAAATTGAAAATAGGTCTGACAATTATCATGTTGCGGAATATTAATCAGCCAAAACTTTGCAACGGCACGCGACTCGCATTTAAGAAATTGATGAAGAAAGTAGTGTTAAGTAAAGATTTTAACGTGGCCCTTCAAATGTGAAGAATTCCCATGATTCCGACCGATACACCATTTCAATTTAAAAGATTGCAATTCCCAATTCGATTGACATTCGTAATCACAATCAATAATGCTCCAGGTCGAACTTTGGAAAAGTTTGGTTTAGATTTAGATGCGGATTGCTTCTCAGATGTTGCGTGTTCCTGTGTCGGCAAACCAGATAGCCTTGATATCTATGCAGAGAATGGAAAAACAACAAATATTGTGTGCACACAAGTACTTATTACATTACATAACCAAACACATATGAAACGTATGCTTTGTTTCGTTAATAATTTATCATCCATATAACAGGAATATGCCACAGCAAAGCGTGGCAGGGTACAGCTAGTATATATGTATATATATTTTATTAAGAATTTTTGTAAACTTTTTGGGTATACATTTTGTGCAAGTTCGAATAAAAAGTCAACGGTAGTAGACTACACGTAAAGTTGAATAGGTTACAAAACTGCATACCCAAAAAGTTTCTAAAAATGCTGAATTTTCGTGAACTTTGCGTAAAGTTTTGTGGCCTTATTCATTAAAAATAGATAAGGTTTATTAGCTGAAAAATGTATGAAAATGTCATTATATTAAGTTTTAAACGTACTTTATTTTTTGCGAATAAGGCCATTAACATTTGGAACATTTGTAAGAAAATATCGCGCAATTTTTTATTCAAAATTGTCATTTTATATTAGAATATCGTTTTATCTATCTATTTATATACAAATGTTGTGTTCGTATGCCACGGTCGTCAAAACTCGAAAACGGCTGAACCGATTTGAATCATTTTTTTTGGTATTGTTCGGTATACCAGACCCAATGATATCGCAAAAAAATTGGAGGGTTGCCACCTATTTGAAATTTTTTAAACCCAATTATATTGATAAAATAAATAAATGATTACAATATGGATGTCAAATTAAAGAGGTTTAAGAGAGATAACTGCTGGAAATATTTTTGACGCGGGTTGCAACCTATTTGAAAATTTTAACGGAATCAAATTGATAAGTTAAATGAAATATTGCCATGTGGGTGTCAAACTAAAGAGTTTTAAGAAGGCTGACAGAGGAAAATATGTTTGAGGAGGGTTGCCACCTGTTTGAAAATTTAACTAAAGTACATCGATCAAATAAATGAAATACTACAATATGGGTATCGAATTAAAGAGGTTTAAGAAAGATAGCTGTTGGAAATATTTTTGAGAAGGGTTGCCACCAATTTTAAAATTTTAACTCAGTTACATTGATAAAGTAAATGAAATATTGCAATGTGGGTAGCAAGCTAAAGAGTTTTTAAAAGACCTATTGGAGGGTTGCCACCTATTTGAAAATTTTTAAACCCAATTATATTGATAAAATAAATAAATTAATACAATATGGGTATCAAATTAAAGAGGTTTAAGAAAGATAACTGCTGGAAATATTTTGACGAGGGCTGCCACCTATTTGAAAATTTCTACTCAGTCAAATTGATAAAATAAATGAACTATTGCCATGTTGGTGTCAAAATAAAGAGTTTTAAAAAGGCTCACAGCCGAAAATATGTTTGAAGAGGGTTGCCACGTGTTTGAAAATTTAACCAAAATACATCGAAAAAATAAATGAAATATTACAATATGGGTATCAAATTAAAGAGGTTTAAGAAAGATAACTGATATAAATATTTTTGAGGAGGGTTGCCACCTATTTGAAAATTTTAACTCAGTTAAATGGACCAAATAAATGAAATATGGCCATTTGGGGGTCAAACTAAAGAGTTTTAAAAAGGTTTACAACCGAAAATATGTGTGAGGGGCTTGCCACCTGTTTGAAAGTTAAACTAAATTACATTGATAAAATAAATGAAATATTACAATATTGGTATCAAATTAAAGAGGCTTACGAAAGATAACTGTTGGAAATATTTTTGAGAAGGGTTGCTACCTATTTTAAAATTGTAACTCAGTTAAGTTGATAAAGTAAATGAAATACTGCAATACGGGTATCCAACTAAAGAGCTTTAAGAAGGCTTAAAACCAAAAATATTTAAAGGAGGGTTGCCACCTTTTAAAAAATTTAGCGTAATTTAATTGTTAAACTAAATAATATATTACAATAAAAAGGTATTAAAAGAGAGAAATCTTGATTTAGAATGATTTTCAATAGGATTATTCTCTACCTAAAAGTAAAGACTGCAAATATTAGAACTTTATGAAATATTACATAATTCGTTCCAAACAGAAAATGTTAAGGAAAGCCTTACTAGAGATTTATTTTATGTTTCCACTTATCCAAATCCGAACAGTTTACATGAAGAAAGAATTTACAAAATCTTATCAAACGAAGTGATCATATTATCAACGAAGAGGTGGTATGCAATGAAAAGAAATAATAAAAAACTACAGATACAAATGAAAAAAGAATAAAATTCATACCTAACGAAAGCATAAAAATATCCCATGAAAGCTATTCAAAAATCCTTAATGAAAGCTTAAAATTAGTGGCACCATTCGCTAATATTATAAAATAGTTATTTTTAATCATAAACAATTTCACTTGGGGTCGCCATAGCCTACTCGTAGTATATTGCGAGTAAAGAGATGTTCCTGCTTTAGCGTTGAGTTTTTCCGACTTTCAAATATCTAAGAATTTTACAAAGGCGTGTAATTACTGGCGTATGCCAATGACATCGATATCATCGGTAACAAAAACCTCGAAGTCTCCCCTGCCTTTTCCAAGTTGGATAACGAAGCAAAGCGATTGGGTTTGGTGATCAACGAGGACAAGACGAGGTATCTCCTGTCATCAAACAAAGAGGCAGAGCATCCGCGCCTTGGCACCCACGTCACTATTGCCAGTTGTAATTTCGAGAAAGTAGACAATTTCGTTTAGTTAGGAACCAGCATACCACCGATAATAATGTCGGCATGGAAATCCAATGCCGAATTACTGTAGCGAACAAGTGCTTCTTTGGACTGAGTAGGCGATTTGGGAGTAAAGTTCTCTCTCGACGTACAAAAACCACACTTTATAAGTCACTCATCATGCCCATGCTGGTATATTGCGCAGAAGAATGTACAATGACAACATCCGATGATGCGGCTCTTGAAGTATTCGAGAGAAAGATCTTACGGAAGATTTACAGGCCCCTACGCGTTGGCGACGATGAGTACCGCAGACGATGGAACGATAAGCTGTATAAGCTTTACAGCTGTTCCGCTGGCTTCGCCATGTCATTCGAATGGGAACCGCGTTTCAGGTCTAAAAGTATTCGACTCGAAATCCGCTGGTGGTAGCAGAGGAAGAGGGAGTTGCCCACTGCAATGGAAATACCAATTGGAGAAGGACTTGACTTCACGTGGCATTTCCATTTGGCGTAAGTTGGCACAGAGAGAAGCGACTGGCGGGCTCTGTCGAACTCAAATGATAAATTATCTTCTTCTTGGATGCGCCAGAAGGAACAAGGACAACATTCCTTATAAGATTGTGGCAACGGTTCGATGAAAAAATTACATAGCCATTGCTCTCGCTTCGTCTGGAACATCTGCGACATTGTTACCAGGTGGAAACATTATCATTTAGCTCTTATGCTGCTATTGAACATACAAATTATCGAAACCCCCACGTGCAATATTTCCAGAACATCCGGTGTGGGAGAAGTACTTATTACAAAAATGGAAAGTCATTGTTTGGGATGAGTGCACGATGGCACATACAAAATCGGTGCGAGATTTGCGTAGAAATGTTGAACTATTCGGGATTGATATTGCTCGCAGCAGATTTTACGCAAACATTGCCTGTAATTTCTCGGTTGACACCAGCGGATGAGATAAATGCTTGCCTGAAATATTCAACATTGTGGCAAGACGAATATACATACATTGCAGTTGACTACGAATATGCGTGTCCAACTAAAGAGCGATTAATCAGCCTAGGTAATCTCGCGACAATTACTGAACATAGGGAATGGAGAGGTGCCAGTCAATGAGAAATTAGGACGAATTTTATTGCCTGATAATTTTTGTAACTTAGAAACATCGAAAGGAGAACTGATCGAAAAAATGTTTCCGGATATTCAAATTAATTATAGGAATCATGATTGCCTCAGTGAACGAGCGATTCTTGCCGCGAAGAATAAGGATGTCTATCAACTCAATAATGTTTTTCAATCCAACATTCGAAGTGATGAAATAACATATATGTATATTAGATGCCTTATTTTCTCCATACATTTTGCTAAAGTATTTCAGATCCTTCCTCCGGCAGCAGAATATGAAAATATGACGCTAAAGACCTAACAAAATGGAAAAACAATTTCATTATTGCAAAAACTGAATTAGCTACTCCGAAAACCACGATTTATAAGACTGTTTTGCTATAACTTTAGATCCTTATATGAAAACACATTCATCTTACACAAGAAAGAAAAAAATATGAACAAGAAGTTACCCACACGGCCTAAAGTGACAATTTGGTACTATTTTTCAGGAATTTTCAAATTTATTCGTTAGGATTTTCCAGATAGTAGTAATTTTTCCAAAACTAAAATATTAAAAATTGTAGCTAATTTAATGTAGTCATAAAAAAGTTGACATCTTTAAATAAAATTATATTTGAACTAATAAATTAGATTTACGTAAAGCCATGTCTGACATACATACTTTAATTTTTTTTTTAATTTTTATGCTTGGATGCTAGGTAGGGAAACACTTTCTGGTGCGCCGCTACGGGTGTATAAGGCATTCATCAATTAAATTTAAATTTTAGAAGAAGAAACCATTTTTTATCTGAGAAGTAATGGTTTTTATTTACCTTTTCTTAAATAGTAAATAGCGGTGCATAGATAATATTGAAAGTTTTGGTATAAATTAATTTGTATCAGTTTTTTAGCAGCATTTTAAAAGATGCAAAGTTTTCCGTCATTTTCGAAATTTGACATTACTCTTTTAAAAAAGTAGCAACCAAATTTTTAGTTCAACTTGGATGTTTAAGAGAAATGAAAAGAAAAGAAGAAATAAAACTAAAATAAATACTGAATCACATGTCTGTCGGACTATCGATAGGACCAAAAAACAATCGATAGTAGGAAAAATAAGAAACATCGATACTATCGATAGTGCCATCGATAGTTTTGCACCTCTAGCAGGGATGGAACCCGCATCAGCAGAAGCGCTATCCACTGAGCTAGGTACACCCCGTAAACTCTATGTATAAAGTTAGCGAAACAACATGAAAAAAATGTCGCATATACCCATGAATTTGCCGTTTTTTGCCGTTAATTAGTTGTGGAACAAATAATTTTGTTGCTCTTGTAGTGTTTTTAGATATAAGGTGTTTTGCTAACTTTATATAAACTTACCTAAGCACCCCTCCAAACTCAAAAACAAAAGACTAGGCTTTATGTCCAAATTTTTCGTTTTTTTGCTGTTCCAAGATGAGCTAGTTTCCTTTCAATAACTTTTAGAAGAAAATATTAATAATAAAATAGAAAAGCAGGTAATTATCTAGGTGGGCTTTCAACCCCTAAAATTGAAGGGGGCTACCATTAGACGCGTCTCAACCCAGTAACAAGAATCCGAAAGCGGAAATTAACTTTTTTACCGCATCAAAAGTTATTAACGAAAAACTTTTCCACAATAGCACCTTTTTTATTCCCTTACTACACTCACACAACCGCACAAATTGCCCACCCTACAAGACAGCTGACTATCATATGAGTACTCATATTATCATTACCCCTAATCACAAAAGTGCTTATCAAAGTCCTCATTTTCGTTCAGGCCATGGGAAAAAATTTAGTACTTTCCCCTCAATGTTGTCATCAGAAAGTCCTCAGTACTAATAGTCAAACTACTCATTTATGCCGTACTACAAAAACAAAAGAGTAAATGTGTGAGAATTTTTGCCTAAAGTGCTCAGCAATGTCTTGTAGGGCACATTTCACCATACATACCACAACAATACTTCATTTTAGCCATATATGTCAAAATATCGCTAAATATATCACTAAAAACTTATATATCTTATTCATTATAATGTAAACAGTTTTAGTGTGCTCAACGCAAAATTTACCAGCTGATGTGCGGTATCGCCACTCAACCTGAATGGAATAAGTATTGAATATGTTTACACGGAGTGCAATAATGTGCAATAAGTAACCCTGGAAATAACTAAATAGGTAAAAACTCTCATTTTATCACTAATTTTCGCCTGCAGCGCTTTTTTCAATAAAAATCGATACTTCGATATATAATGAAAATTGATTCTTTGACCTTTAATACCACCAGTTATTATTATTTCCACCTCAAAAAAAGAAAACCGTTATGATTAGGACTAGGACCGCTATCCCAATATAATTTTTTTTAGGAATCAAATTGATAAGTTAAATGAAATATTGCCATGTGGGTGTCAAACTAAAGAGTTTTAAGAAGGCTGACAGAGGAAAATATGTTTGAGGAGGGTTGCCACCTGTTTGAAAATTTAACTAAAGTACATCGATCAAATAAATGAAATACTACAATATGGGTATCGAATTAAAGAGGTTTAAGAAAGATAGCTGTTGGAAATATTTTTGAGAAGGGTTGCCACCAATTTTAAAATTTTAACTCAGTTACATTGATAAAGTAAATGAAATATTGCAATGTGGGTAGCAAGCTAAAGAGTTTTTAAAAGACCTATTGGAGGGTTGCCACCTATTTGAAAATTTTTAAACCCAATTATATTGATAAAATAAATAAATTAATACAATATGGGTATCAAATTAAAGAGGTTTAAGAAAGATAACTGCTGGAAATATTTTGACGAGGGCTGCCACCTATTTGAAAATTTCTACTCAGTCAAATTGATAAAATAAATGAACTATTGCCATGTTGGTGTCAAAATAAAGAGTTTTAAAAAGGCTCACAGCCGAAAATATGTTTGAAGAGGGTTGCCACGTGTTTGAAAATTTAACCAAAATACATCGAAAAAATAAATGAAATATTACAATATGGGTATCAAATTAAAGAGGTTTAAGAAAGATAACTGATATAAATATTTTTGAGGAGGGTTGCCACCTATTTGAAAATTTTAACTCAGTTAAATGGACCAAATAAATGAAATATGGCCATTTGGGGGTCAAACTAAAGAGTTTTAAAAAGGTTTACAACCGAAAATATGTGTGAGGGGCTTGCCACCTGTTTGAAAGTTAAACTAAATTACATTGATAAAATAAATGAAATATTACAATATTGGTATCAAATTAAAGAGGCTTACGAAAGATAACTGTTGGAAATATTTTTGAGAAGGGTTGCTACCTATTTTAAAATTGTAACTCAGTTAAGTTGATAAAGTAAATGAAATACTGCAATACGGGTATCCAACTAAAGAGCTTTAAGAAGGCTTAAAACCAAAAATATTTAAAGGAGGGTTGCCACCTTTTAAAAAATTTAGCGTAATTTAATTGTTAAACTAAATAATATATTACAATAAAAAGGTATTAAAAGAGAGAAATCTTGATTTAGAATGATTTTCAATAGGATTATTCTCTACCTAAAAGTAAAGACTGCAAATATTAGAACTTTATGAAATATTACATAATTCGTTCCAAACAGAAAATGTTAAGGAAAGCCTTACTAGAGATTTATTTTATGTTTCCACTTATCCAAATCCGAACAGTTTACATGAAGAAAGAATTTACAAAATCTTATCAAACGAAGTGATCATATTATCAACGAAGAGGTGGTATGCAATGAAAAGAAATAATAAAAAACTACAGACACAAATGAAAAAAGAATAAAATTCATACCTAACGAAAGCATAAAAATATCCCATGAAAGCTATTCAAAAATCCTTAATGAAAGCTTAAAATTGGTGGCACCATTCGCTAACATTATAAAATAGTTATTTTTAATCATAAACAATTTCACTTGGGGTCGCCATAGCCTACTCGTAGTATATTGCGAGTAAAGAGATGTTCCTGCTTTAGCGTTGAGTTTTTCCGACTTTCAAATATCTAAGAATTTTACAAAGGCGTGTAATTACTGGCGTATGCCAATGACATCGATATCATCGGTAACAAAAACCTCGAAGTCTCCCCTGCCTTTTCCAAGTTGGATAACGAAGCAAAGCGATTGGGTTTGGTGATCAACGAGGACAAGACGAGGTATCTCCTGTCATCAAACAAAGAGGCAGAGCATCCGCGCCTTGGCACCCACGTCACTATTGCCAGTTGTAATTTCGAGAAAGTAGACAATTTCGTTTAGTTAGGAACCAGCATACCACCGATAATAATGTCGGCATGGAAATCCAATGCCGAATTACTGTAGCGAACAAGTGCTTCTTTGGACTGAGTAGGCGATTTGGGAGTAAAGTTCTCTCTCGACGTACAAAAACCACACTTTATAAGTCCCTCATCATGCCCATGCTGGTATATTGCGCAGAAGAATGTACAATGACAACATCCGATGATGCGGCTCTTGAAGTATTCGAGAGAAAGATCTTACGGAAGATTTACAGGCCCCTACGCGTTGGCGACGATGAGTACCGCAGACGATGGAACGATAAGCTGTATAAGCTTTACAGCTGTTCCGCTGGCTTCGCCATGTCATTCGAATGGGAACCGCGTTTCAGGTCTAAAAGTATTCGACTCGAAATCCGCTGGTGGTAGCAGAGGAAGAGGGAGTTGCCCACTGCAATGGAAATACCAATTGGAGAAGGACTTGACTTCACGTGGCATTTCCATTTGGCGTAAGTTGGCACAGAGAGAAGCGACTGGCGGGCTCTGTCGAACTCAAATGATAAATTATCTTCTTCTTGGATGCGCCAGAAGGAACAAGGACAACATTCCTTATAAGATTGTGGCAACGGTTCGATGAAAAAATTACATAGCCATTGCTCTCGCTTCGTCTGGAACATCTGCGACATTGTTACCAGGTGGAAACATTATCATTTAGCTCTTATGCTGCTATTGAACATACAAATTATCGAAACCCCCACGTGCAATATTTCCAGAACATCCGGTGTGGGAGAAGTACTTATTACAAAAATGGAAAGTCATTGTTTGGGATGAGTGCACGATGGCACATACAAAATCGGTGCGAGATTTGCGTAGAAATGTTGAACTATTCGGGATTGATATTGCTCGCAGCAGATTTTACGCAAACATTGCCTGTAATTTCTCGGTTGACACCAGCGGATGAGATAAATGCTTGCCTGAAATATTCAACATTGTGGCAAGACGAATATACATACATTGCAGTTGACTACGAATATGCGTGTCCAACTAAAGAGCGATTAATCAGCCTAGGTAATCTCGCGACAATTACTGAACATAGGGAATGGAGAGGTGCCAGTCAATGAGAAATTAGGACGAATTTTATTGCCTGATAATTTTTGTAACTTAGAAACATCGAAAGGAGAACTGATCGAAAAAATGTTTCCGGATATTCAAATTAATTATAGGAATCATGATTGCCTCAGTGAACGAGCGATTCTTGCCGCGAAGAATAAGGATGTCTATCAACTCAATAATGTTTTTCAATCCAACATTCGAAGTGATGAAATAACATATATGTATATTAGATGCCTTATTTTCTCCATACATTTTGCTAAAGTATTTCAGATCCTTCCTCCGGCAGCAGAATATGAAAATATGACGCTAAAGACCTAACAAAATGGAAAAACAATTTCATTATTGCAAAAACTGAATTAGCTACTCCGAAAACCACGATTTATAAGACTGTTTTGCTATAACTTTAGATCCTTATATGAAAACACATTCATCTTACACAAGAAAGAAAAAAATATGAATATGAAGTTACCCACACGGCCTAAAGTGACAATTTGGTACTATTTTTCAGGAATTTTCAAATTTATTCGTTAGGATTTTCCAGATAGTAGTAATTTTTCCAAAACTAAAATATTAAAAATTGTAGCTAATTTAATGTAGTCATAAAAAAGTTGACATCTTTAAATAAAATTATATTTGAACTAATAAATTAGATTTACGTAAAGCCATGTCTGACATACATACTTTAATTTTTTTTTTAATTTTTATGCTTGGATGCTAGGTAGGGAAACACTTTCTGGTGCGCCGCTACGGGTGTATAAGGCATTCATCAATTAAATTTAAATTTTAGAAGAAGAAACCATTTTTTATCTGAGAAGTAATGGTTTTTATTTACCTTTTCTTAAATAGTAAATAGCGGTGCATAGATAATATTGAAAGTTTTGGTATAAATTAATTTGTATCAGTTTTTTAGCAGCATTTTAAAAGATGCAAAGTTTTCCGTCATTTTCGAAATTTGACATTACTCTTTTAAAAAAGTAGCAACCAAATTTTTAGTTCAACTTGGATGTTTAAGAGAAATGAAAAGAAAAGAAGAAATAAAACTAAAATAAATACTGAATCACATGTCTGTCGGACTATCGATAGGACCAAAAAACAATCGATAGTAGGAAAAATAAGAAACATCGATACTATCGATAGTGCCATCGATAGTTTTGCACCTCTAGCAGGGATGGAACCCGCATCAGCAGAAGCGCTATCCACTGAGCTAGGTACACCCCGTAAACTCTATGTATAAAGTTAGCGAAACAACATGAAAAAAATGTCGCATATACCCATGAATTTGCCGTTTTTTGCCGTTAATTAGTTGTGGAACAAATAATTTTGTTGCTCTTGTAGTGTTTTTAGATATAAGGTGTTTTGCTAACTTTATATAAACTTACCTAAGCACCCCTCCAAACTCAAAAACAAAAGACTAGGCTTTATGTCCAAATTTTTCGTTTTTTTGCTGTTCCAAGATGAGCTAGTTTCCTTTCAATAACTTTTAGAAGAAAATATTAATAATAAAATAGAAAAGCAGGTAATTATCTAGGTGGGCTTTCAACCCCTAAAATTGAAGGGGGCTACCATTAGACGCGTCTCAACCCAGTAACAAGAATCCGAAAGCGGAAATTAACTTTTTTACCGCATCAAAAGTTATTAACGAAAAACTTTTCCACAATAGCACCTTTTTTATTCCCTTACTACACTCACACAACCGCACAAATTGCCCACCCTACAAGACAGCTGACTATCATATGAGTACTCATATTATCATTACCCCTAATCACAAAAGTGCTTATCAAAGTCCTCATTTTCGTTCAGGCCATGGGAAAAAATTTAGTACTTTCCCCTCAATGTTGTCATCAGAAAGTCCTCAGTACTAATAGTCAAACTACTCATTTATGCCGTACTACAAAAACAAAAGAGTAAATGTGTGAGAATTTTTGCCTAAAGTGCTCAGCAATGTCTTGTAGGGCACATTTCACCATACATACCACAACAATACTTCATTTTAGCCATATATGTCAAAATATCGCTAAATATATCACTAAAAACTTATATATCTTATTCATTATAATGTAAACAGTTTTAGTGTGCTCAACGCAAAATTTACCAGCTGATGTGCGGTATCGCCACTCAACCTGAATGGAATAAGTATTGAATATGTTTACACGGAGTTCAGACTGTTATGTGCAATAAGTAACCCTGGAAATAACTAAATAGGTAAAAACTCTCATTTTATCACTAATTTTCGCCTGCAGCGCTTTTTTCAATAAAAATCGATACTTCGATATATAATGAAAATTGATTCTTTGACCTTTAATACCACCAGTTATTATTATTTCCACCTCAAAAAAAGAAAACCGTTATGATTAGGACTAGGACCGCTATCGATCCCAATATAATTTTTTTTTAATCAGAGAAATGTATGTATTCTGCACTTATACTTTCTCATTTCTGTGTTGCCGAAGAAGAGGGGCTGAAAAGCTTTTGCAGAGATATTTGGTGGATATTTTTTGTTTGACAGGTCAGCTCGGAAATTTGCAAAAAATACTATATTTCCAACCGACATTATTAATAAATTCGTGCACAGATATAGTAAATTTTGTTTTTATAATAAGGCGTGAATTCTTGTCTACAAGTGTTTGTAAAAGTTTTTTGATTCGAATCAGTGCAATATTTTTTGAAATATAGTTATTGTGAGATTTTAAAATTTTCAGAAACGTTATAAACCTTCCATTTAAGGAAAAAAAGTCAGGACCATACCCACTATTTCATATTTTCCGGAGTGAGAAGTCGCTATGCTACACTTTTTCCCTCATTTGTTTTTAAAAAAAAACTTTTATTCTTAAACACTTTTTATTAAAGCCTTTAAGCACGTTTTTAAAGTAGTGTGTACGGGTTATATGTGATGAGTTTTAAAGTGTACTATTTAAAGGCTTAAAGTCTAACCTGATTGTAATCCTATCCAATTTTCTTTTGTCTCTCCGTCCTTCTTGTATATTTTGGAGTTTGACAGCTGAACTTCACCATAGGCCTGGATAACGCAGCAAATTTTCGGGCGCTGCTACCATGAAGCCAGCGGCATGGCCGGTATCAGGGCATAGAATCATCGCAATTGCGCCATGTTGTTTCTTTTTGCAGAGCCAATTAAACGAGCGAAACGCAGCCAGGGAATGTTAAAAGTGAAAGTACATAACGTGCATTGCGTCGCCGTCACCGTCACCGGCAGTTTGTCAAAAAAGCTGATTCGGTGTATTTGTATGAAGTAAGTTACATGAAGACGGTGACGTTGCCGCTCAAATTAGCTCAACTCTCAAGTTTGTTTATGCGATTGCATCAAATGACAACTATTCAGTGTTTTGTTTACATGTTTGAATGTAAATTTTTCCAGTTTGTGAAAATTTTAATATTTACGGAAACACGAAATTTAAAAAATAATGGAGGAAAACCTAATGGAGGAAGTGAAAGAGTACAATGCAAATTTTGCAGAGTATCAGCGAGTTAATGATTTTTCGGGCGCAATGTCAAACGAATTGTGTGTGACTTGACGCATAAGCATCGTTCACGGTGATGTTGACGGTGGCGGTGACGCTGTCGCAATGGATGGCATGTACTTTCATTTTAATTAACAGCCAGAGCATGGAATTTAACATATTCTGATGAATATGCGAGTAATTATGTACTTTTGTACGTGTGCTATAGTAGTAGATATCAGGGTTGTTGCGAATATTCGCAACCGCGGAGCTTCCGCATTACTTTTAACATTGGCATTCGCATTCCCTTTCGCATTCGCAATAATCAATGCGGAGCTGTTGCGAATGCGAATATTTTGCAAGTGGACCGATAAAACGTATATATGGCAAAAAAATTACATATTGTAGCCAATATTTTTGCCTGTGGTCGTAGGAGTATTTGTGTAACAAAACTGGTCAAATGTCATATTTATCAACTTTGATAAAAATGTCTTTAAAATATTATTTCTTAAGCTATATAACCGAGCTATTAATGGGCAGCCATAAAAGTTCCCACTTCTACTTGACCTTTGACGTACGTCAAAGAGAACATAGTCCTTTTAATTATATATTTTTTCTGTGCTTTAAATACCTGCTTTGGCTTCTTTCTTTATTGTGATTTTTTTGGACCAATCTAAAAAAAAAGGCGTGAGTACTAGGTACTCATGAAATTTGATGTGTATACATATGCGAACGGCAAAGCATAGAAGTACGTTTACATATAAATATAATCTCAATCAAAGCTCGTTAGCTGTCAAATTGGTTGTGCGATTTATTAGGCGATTCAGTTACATACATACAAATGTTGGTTAGGTCNTCAAAGCTCGTTAGCTGTCAAATTGGTTGTGCGATTTATTAGGCGATTCAGTTACATACATACAAATGTTGGTTAGGTCAGAAATTAAACATTAATTTCACTTAATTTTATTCATTTTGCTGATTTAATTTTTTATTCATTTTCATTTTTAATTCTACATGAAATTATCGGTATGATTGATAAAATATGATACTTGTATATACTTATAGTTTGAGCATTTCTATTTGTATATATTCCTAAATTTAGTTTTAGAATCTGTCTATATAATCTGTGGTTCATGTAGGTGAGAGCGATTTTTGGGAGAGTTGTGTAGAGATTGAAGTTGCAGGATTTTACCCGATGCTTTTTTGTTCCGGTCGTTTTGATGTTACTCACTTTTTACTCTCACTTCAGAGAGTGATTTTGCTGTTTGACCTTTTTCCAGGATTTTCCACGAAACGTATTGGATCAGAGCTATTATATCATCCATGTATATGCATATTATACATACATATATTCATGTATGTTCATCAGTTATCAAGGGTCCCAGTTAAAATGATTTCAGTTTTTTTTTTAAATTTTCGCCTTGCTTTTTTATCAAAATAGACTACTAAACCTATGCCTAAAACCATCTACGAATATCAAAACCATGGCATGAATCACGTATGACGACAATCGTCTGAACGATATCGGGTCGAGATTGTCTTGCTTCATAAAAATCAAAAATTGTTTGATCGTTTGTGCGATATCGTCAACTCGATTCCAGTTTTGCTTCACGTAACAGTAACACGTAACAGCAACACAAATGCAAAAATCAGTGTTTTGACAACATCGTTTTGTCAGTATCGTTGAACGACTATCGTTTCAAAGTTACGTGATTCATGCCCAGTTGCAACAAATGAGTCCATACATATTTATGTACATACATAGGTACAAAGCCGTATGCATGTGCGGAGTTTAAATAATCGGAAGTAATTCGCATTTCCTCTTACTATGCATATGCCGAAATGTATGCAACCAGCAGAAGTGTGAAGCAGAATTACTGAAATTGCGTGCTGAAATCGAGAAAGTTCAAACACAAAGAATTTCTCCCGACGTGTCTGCTGACGCGGTTGTTTTTGGCATACCGTATACCGAAGAAGAAAACTTAAACAGTACGTTTAACCGTGTGTGTCTCTCTATTGATTTTAATGCTCCGCAAATTCGGGATATTTTTCGTACTAAGGCTACCAATAATAATCAGTGCGGTGCGGTTATCATTAAGTTCCATTCACCACTGGACCGCAACAGAACACTTCGCGCATTTAGTGACTACAGGAAAAAAACTAAGGCTGTAGTCTCTGTTTCTGTTGCAGGCTTCGAAGGGAAATTTTCTATTTTTGAGAGTTTGACCACAGAAACGAGGAAATTACTGCACGAGGCCATACGATTGAAAAGAGCGGGGAAGCTGCTGTCTGTATTTACGTTGCGAGGTGCTGTCTATGTCAGAGTTGACAAAGGTTCGTCAGCTATTAAAATTGATGAACGTAATGACTTGCAAAGGTTTTCTTGCTGTATTCTTTTTCTTTTATTCTATATTCTTTATTCTTAGTTTATGTTTAATGTTTTGCTAGCATTTGTAAAGATGGTTCATAGTGTTATTGCGCTTTTTACTATATTTATTAGTTCTTATTCATACCTTGAAGTTGCTTTTGTTCACTTGCTTTATGGTGTCTAACAGCAAGATCAATAGCATTGATGATAATAGTCGCATTATGTTAAATGTTCTATGTAATCAACAGATAGGGCTTAATATCGTCCATTTCAATGCTAGAAGCTTAAACAACATAAAAATGGATTATGTTAGATATGTGTTTACGTGCTCTGCAGTTGATGTTATCTGTGTTTCCGAAACATGGTTTCCACTTGATGTTAGTGATGTTCATTTTAATATAAATAATTATAAGATTATTCGAAAGGATCGTGTCGGTAAAAAGGGTGGTGGCGTTGCTATTTATTGTAAGACCCACATCAATATGAAACTTGTCGGCGAGTCGGATAATGGAGGGGTTGAATATTTACTTGTTGAGTTGTCTGATCGTGTGAAAAAGTGCCTTGTTTCATGCGTGTATAACCCTAATAAATTTGTCAGTATAAGTCCTTTGTTTGATAAGTTGTCCAATATTGCTGTCGACTACGAGAATATTATACTTTGCGGTGATNATAGGTACAAAGCCGTATGCATGTGCGGAGTTTAAATAATCGGAAGTAATTCGCATTTCCTCTTACTATGCATATGCCGAAATGTATGCAACCAGCAGAAGTGTGAAGCAGAATTACTGAAATTGCGTGCTGAAATCGAGAAAGTTCAAACACAAAGAATTTCTCCCGACGTGTCTGCTGACGCGGTTGTTTTTGGCATACCGTATACCGAAGAAGAAAACTTAAAGAGTACGTTTAACCGTGTGTGTCTCTCTATTGATTTNGCTGGAAGCGAAAGAGCAGAAGTGTGAAGCAGAATTACTGAAATTGCGTGCTGAAATCGAGAAAGTTCAAACACAAAGAATTTCTCCCGACGTGTCTGCTGACGCGGTTGTTTTTGGCATACCGTATACCGAAGAAGAAAACTTAAACAGTACGTTTAACCGTGTGTGTCTCTCTATTGATTTTCATGCTCCGCAAATTCGGGATATTTTTCGAACTAAAGCTACCAATAATTATCAGAGCGGTGTGGTTATCATTAAATTCCATTCTCCACTGGACCGCAACAGAACACTTCGCGCATTTAGTGACTACAGGAAAAAAACTAAGGCTGTAGTCTCTGTTTCTGTTGCAGGCTTCGAAGGGAAATTTTCTATTTTTGAGAGTTTGACCACAGAAACGAGGAAATTACTGCACGAGGCCATACGATTGAAAAGAGCGGGGAAGCTGCTGTCTGTATTTACGTTGCGAGGTGCTGTCTATGTCAGAGTTGACAAAGGTTCGTCAGCTATTAAAATTGATGAACGTAATGACTTGCAGAGGTTTTCTTGCTAATCTGTGTTCTTTTTCTTTTATTCTATATTCTTTTATTCTTAGCTTAAGTATGTTTAGTGTTTTGCTAGCATTTGTAAAGATGGTTCATAGTGTTATTGCGCTTTTTACTATATTTATTAGTTCTTATTCATACCTTGAAGTTGCTTTTGTTCACTTGCTTTATGGTGTCTAACAGCAAGATCAATAGCATTGATGATAATAGTCGCATTATGTTAAATGTTCTATGTAATCAACAGATAGGGCTTAACATCGTCCATTTCAATGTTAGAAGCTTAAACAACATAAAAATGGATTATGTTAGATATGTGTTTACGTCCTCTGCAGTTGATGTTATCTGTGTTTCCGAAACATGGTTTCCACTTGATGTTAGTGATGTTCATTTTAATATAAATAATTATAAGATTATTCGAAAGGATCGTGTCGGTAAAAAGGGTGGTGGCGTTGCTATTTATTGTAAGACCCACATCAATATGAAACTTGTCGGCGAGTCGGATAATGGAGGGGTTGAATATTTACTTGTTGAGTTGTCTGATCGTGTGAAAAAGTGCCTTGTTTCATGCGTGTATAACCCTAATAAATTTGTCAGTATAAGTCCTTTGTTTGATAAGTTGTCCAACATTGCTGTCGACTACGAGAATATTATACTTTGCGGTGACTTTAATATCAATCTCCTTGCTGGTGATTCATTTTGTTCTTCGTTGCTTGATAATGTTGCAAGCTTAGGTCTTTCGGCTGTTAACATCTCAATGCCAACTAGGTACTGTCATAATTCTAGTCCCAGTCTTCTTGACTATTTTATTGTTTCTGACCGTTCTTCTGTATTAAAATTTGACCAAATTTCTTTTGTCTCTGATCACGACTTGATTTTCTGTTCTCTTGATATTAATTTTAATGGTGTAAGAGAAGAGAAACTGTATGTATATCGAGACTTCCGATCGATTGATTTGGATGCTTTGTATCGTGAACTGGACAATGTAAACTGGTATGACTGTTGGTATTTCGAATCCGTGAATGAAAAACTTGAACATCTAAACAACAAATTATTATCTGCGTATAATACTTATGTTCCATTACGCTATAAAAAAACTACCACATGCCATTGGTTTAATGGTAAAGTGCGGGAAGCCATCAAGTCCCGTACTAAGGCTTACCGCACTTGGAAGAGAAACCGTACAACAGCTAGCTGGGATGCTTTCCGCGTAGCTAGAAATAAAGCCACCTTGGTAGTTTAGGCAGAAAAGCGAAAATACTTTGCAGTCAAACTTGATCCTTCTCTCCCCTCTGGTAAATTATGGCGGAACATTAAAAATCTGCAGGTACAGGCCAAGGACAGAACTGAGTGTATGTTAGATGTTGAAAGTCTGAATGATGTGTTTCTTTGTAGTGCCTTGTATGTCACAATTCGCCCCAAATCCTACGTCAATTACGTATTTGAGCGTACCTAGATGCATCCTCAAAATTAACTCAAATGCGGTTGGCGAGGATGGTCTGCCAATTCGATTTATTAAGTTAGTTATGCCGTTCATCATAAGTCCACTGACACACATCATTAACCACTGTTTTACCACGTCTTGTTTTCCAAAGTTATGGAAATCCGCTTCCATTTGTCCAGTTGCTAAAATCAAACAAGCATGCTCACCTTGTGATTTTCGTCCAATTAGTGTTTTGCCTGCCTTGAGTCCCTAATGTCAGAGCAAATCATGTCAGATATGTCCGAAAAGAACTTGTTATCTCCTTTTCAATCAGGTTTTAGAGCAGGGCATGGTTGTTCAACTGCGATAGTAAAAATTCTTGACGATTGGCGAATTCCCTTTGATAATAATGATGTTTCCCTCCTGTGCTTGCTTGACTTTTCCAAAGCATTTGACTCCGTAGATCACACACTGCTCTTCTCTAAGCTTTCATATTATTTCGGGTTCGGTAAAACTGCACTATCTCTTATGAAAAGCTACCTAACTAACTAAGTCCGTAACACGCGGTGTTCCTCAGGGATCTATTTTGGGCCCCTTGTTATTTAGTGCTTTCATAAATGACATATTCATGACATGCCAATATGTAAAAATGCATGCATATGCCGATGACATCCAGATATATTTATCGGGTCCGTCAAGAGATTTGCACAGACTCACATCTGATTTGAATATGGACTTATCATCTATCTCGCATTGGGCTGCTCTTAACGGCCTTTGCGAAGTCGTATATTCTACCTGTTTTTAAGACAAAAGTCCCTTTTAGCAGTATTCCTTCAGTTTTTCTTGAAACCAGTCCCCTAAAATTAATTGATGAAGTAACCAATTTGGGGTTTGTTATCAATTCTAGCCTTAGCGGCGTTGATCACGTTAATTCTGTTGTGAACAAAGTATATGGTATTCTAAGAAAACTAAGGCAATCGGCATCGTTTGTTCCGATTCCCACTAGAAGAAAGCTTGCGCGTCAATTAATCTTACCTATTATTACTTATGCTGAGGTGGTATAAAGTAAGCTTGACTCCAGGTCATCCCATAAGATTGACACCTTATTTAACCAAATCACACTTTATGTATATGGATTGCGGAAGTTTGCCATATTTCTGCGTGGAGATGTAGCTTGTTAGGATGTAATATCACTGATTCAGCACAAAGACCCCTCTTTATCTTTATGAGAAATTAATTTTTCCAAAGTCTGAGCGTTCCTGTGATCTAATGGTGCCTTTCTTTAAATTTAAGACCTCTACTAGACTATTTTTCATTAATGCTATACGAATCTGGAACTCAATTCCCGCTGCAATTAGAAGCAAGATCAATAAAAGCAACTTCAAAAACATTCTATATAGCTACTTTTGTAACAATTGATGAACCATCTAATATTTAAAGTTAATCTCTGTTAACCTATGAATATATGATTTATGATTTAATTAATTATATGTATTAATGTATGTGTTTGTATTGAATCTATTTGTTGTACTATAAAAGATCTTGGTCTTACTGTACTAATATTTAATATTGAAATAAATTGAAATTGAAATTGAAATTTACAATAGCAAGCAAACACAGGGTGCTTCTAATGAAAATAAAAAAGTCGGGAGTACTAGGTACTCATGAAATTTGGTGTGTAGACATAGGCGAACGGCAAAGCATATATGTACGTTTATTTTTTAAAAATTTTATTAAAAATACCTTTACAAACCTCTTTTCCTTGCTAGCGTCAATTTCTGTTTACTTTAACATTTGGCATAAACCTGGGTTGGACACCAAAAAGTTATCGGTTTAATCTGAGATTATTTTATAATTATAATTTTGTATGGCTAATCTCTTTTTCTAATTACAGATTAGGGAGTGAAGCTCGAAAATGAGGATAATATTTTTATAGGTAAACCTATTAGGCGAATCAGTTACATAGATACATGCACATAGTTTTAGTCATTTTGCTGATTCCTAAATTTAGTTTTTCTTCTAGGAATATGATCTGTGGTTCTGCTTCATCTGTCGCTAGGTCTACGTTAAAGTCATGAATACATATTGCATACCATCGTTTGTTTGCAAGNTGAGGATAATATTTTTATAGGTAAACCTATTAGGCGAATCAGTTACATAGATACATGCACATAGTTTTAGTCATTTTGCTGATTCCTAAATTTAGTTTTTCTTCTAGGAATATGATCTGTGGTTCTGCTTCATCTGTCGCTAGGTCTACGTTAAAGTCATGAATACATATTGCATACCATCGTTTGTTTGCAAGATGGGAATCTAAATTCATTTGTTCGGCATTTCCTCTTACTCTCGTCTTCTCTTTGTGCAATCGTGTATTAACTCGGATCCAGTACTCAATGAACTTACAGGTTTTTACATGAACCTGCACGAAGTTACAGGAAAAACGATCCCGTACTCCAAAATCATGTAAATGAGAGGGATTTTTTGAGAGTCTTGAAGATAATCAAGTTGTAAGATTTTACCCGATGCTTTTTTGTTGCAGTACTTTTTGCTGTTACTCACTTTTTACTCTCACTTCAGAAAGTGATTTTGCTGTTTGACATTTTTACAGGATTTTAAACGAAAAGTATCTACTGGATTAGGGTTATTATATCATCCATACGTATGTATATTATACATATATTCACGTTTGTTCATCAGTTATCAACTGTCCCAGTTAAAATGATTTCAGTATTTTTTTAAATTTCCGCCTTGTGTTTTTATCAATAGACTACTAAACCTGTGCCTAAAACCATTTACGAATATCAAAACCAGTTGCAAAAAATGAGTTCAGACATATGTATGTATATATATAGGACATATGTATATTATAGGCACAAAGCCATATGCATGGACATAGCTTGCGGAAGTAATAATCAATTGTACCGCATTTCATCTTACTCTGCATATGCCTAAATGAATGCAGCCATTTGCAATAGCAACTACACACAGGGTGCCTCTAATGAAAACAAAAATTTTCTGCTGCAATACACATGCTACGCCCTTCGAAATTTTCTGCTGGGCTATGCGTTACAGCTTCGCAAATTTTACCCCTACCGAAACCAAAGATGTATACACATCGAAAAAACTACTAGACATAAAAGAAGAAAGTGCGCACTGTAATTCTTAACAACATTTTCGTGATTTGCGTTTGGTGTTATAGGCGGCATACACGGTGCGTCTGACTCGTGAGTCAGTTTGGATGTGTTTGTGAAAATAAAAATGTGTTAGTTACACCAACATCCCAGTAGAACTTGGGAGCATCGTACGATTGCTCGGTGAGTACTCCCGTGGGAGTATACGAATACTTCCCATTGCTCCCTACGCTTCTGTCTATAAGCATGTAATTTTGTATACTCCCTTTAACATTGGATGTCCTAGGAGGGGGAGTAATCCCTTTTACCTCCTAAACGAGCAATCGGGGAGCACACACAGAATTATCATCCCACAAACCTTAGAAACCATCCCATATTCCTCCCGAACGAGCAATAAGAGAGTGCTCCCATTAGAGGCATCCCTAAAGCCTCCTATAGGAGTAATAAGACAGCAGTGATAATGAACATTTTAATTTAGCCAAATAGATTTTGCTATTTATTAAATTTTTTATTTAACTTTTTAATCACGCGCGTTTGTGCAATTTTACAAGATCTTAACAGATAAAAGTACGAGATCAGATACAAACATAAATGATACGTCTTACATAATTGCTTAATTTTAGAATTATATTGCAGAGAAATCATATGAAAGTAAAACATAATAATAACAAAACGGTAAGATAAGATTTGAATTATATGCACCTAAATGAACATATAAGTATGTACCCGTATATGATTTCCTGGGTGTCAAGGATGCTTGCCTATTCAGGAATCCACCAAGCGGGGAAATTGCGAAGGTGACTTTGCTTATCTGACATCTTTGTCACCCGTGCGATGTTTAAACCCGGGGGTCACACTTAAATGCAAACACTAATTTGTGCCATCTGAAAAGTATTTAACGGTATATTTATAAGTAATACAATACTTAATATATTTAAACAAAAGTTGAGGTACATACCAACGGACTTTTATTAAAATCTCTGTGCTATCCAAATTAGATTATTGTGTCCTCCCTATGCGTCTATAAGAAATATTTTCTGTTGGTTTTTTTTCTATGATACATTTTTCCGAAAACACAAAATTTCTTTTGATCGAGGTGCGTATTGCTCTCCTATCAATCAAAAAGAATACTCTTGGATTTCTCGCTTAGGAGACATCACTTTTTAATCCTAAACGAGTAATAACGGAGTACAAAACCGACAAATCTCGCTTATTGCTCCCAAATCATGCCTCAGGAAGCATTCTTTAATTGCTCGCTTAGGAGATCTCTCATTACGCTCCTAAGCAAGCAACACAGGAGGACAAAACCGACAAATCTCGTTTATTGGTCCCAAATCATGCCTCAGGGAGTATTATTACGTCGCTCGCTTAGGAGATCTCCTATTTGATTCCTAAACGAGTAATAAAGGAGTACAAAACCGACAAATCTCCCTTATTGGTCAGAAATCAGGTTAAGGGCAGTAATCTTTTATTCCTCACATAGGGAGATCTTCCTTCAAGTTCTAGTGGGATGACTCCCGGCATGACTCTGAATGATTCAACTGTGTGTAGTCGAAGGCGAGTCAACACGTACACAAATGACTCGCGACTCAGACTTACCGCGTATGCCACCATTACATTTATTCGTTTGAATAATTTCAAATGGGGCCCTTTGGGGAATTTATTTTTAGCAAAAATTAAAAAAACAGTAGTATTGTTTACTTGTTGCAAAATATTTTTTCCATAGGGATATACATTGGATCCTTGCTAAACATTTCGGTGGTATAACTGTCCCTTCTTTGCTATTTAAAGTCAATGAGTAAGCACCTTCAATAGGGATTTTCAGTAGAAATGATCAACGTCTAGCTATAAAGAGAATCGATGCTCAAATAATTAAACAGCTATAGGTCTGACCTTTACTTAGGAAAGAATTACGTAACTATTTGTTATTCAAATGCTTATAAAAAAATTGGGTGCTTTAAAAAAAAATAACAATATTCTGATCCGATTCGGCTGGTAGCCACGACTTTGAAAACAGAATTTTGTTCAAAAATAATAATCTATTTTCCATATCCACCTATTTAGCTCGCTATAAGCACACATTTTTCAAAGCGGTCGCATAAGAAAGTTTTAAAAATGAATTACAAAAACTAAAATCGAAAAGTGCTGATAAAGTTATAGGTTCTCCAAATTCTGAAACAACATGACATATGTATCTTGTTTGGCTTGTAAGCGCTGTTTAAACAACGATCTCGCCATTATGCTAGATTCTAATGGTTTTTCAAAAATACTTGACATCCACATTCGCATTCGCATCCGCGGATGTTAGCTATTAGATATTCGCATCCGCATTCGCATCCGCGGATGTCTAAAGTTCCACATCCGCAACATCCCTACTAGATATCAATGTGCATACATATGAAAGGGTTAGAATCATAAGGGTCTAAGTGACATTTTTTGAAAATATAAGTTATACCTATATTTGTATAGTTAAATATAGTGTTTATTTGGGGAAAAAGAGTAATCATTCCTTGAATTAGTTAATTAACCTGCATTCATTTAGGCAAGAATCATTTCAAATGCATTTACCTAGAATTTAGAATAACTAATCAACTTCAACCTTAATTATCTTAAAAAAATGTCAGATCTACTTAGATCCTTTTGATGCTGTGAAGGGGATACGTACGTATGCATGTGCGCAAGAACGTTATCAATAAATGATTTTGGAGTATGTACATATAAATGCGTGTGGAATGCATTTGCATTTGACTCCAAATATATTGGGGCATATTCATAGTCGAGATAAAGTCGACTCCAAAGTTAAAGTTTCTCAACTTAAGCTTGAGTCGTGTAAGAAAAGTTCAGTATTTCTGCGGTAAGAGCAGAAGTGGCCTAGCCCTTTATATATTCACGATACTTTAAAATAGATAAGTTAACAGCCCTTAATGCTTTATTAATCTAACTTTTTCTCTTTCATTGCATTTCCGACAATTTTCATTTCACACATACATATTCAGTGCATCGATAAGTGCAACTTTCAATAAAAAATTAATTATGCTAAATATAACTTTAATATAAATATGTACATATATAGCAAGAATGATTTCCGACTTCTCAGCATGCATTTCTTTTAAGTAATTAAGTAATTTAGGGCCGGTTACTCAATGTCTGGTTAACACTAATCTGCGGTTAAACGTCGTTATCGTTATAGTGTTAACCAGACATTGAGTAACCGGCCCTTAAAGCTCTATTAAAATGCACTTCTCTATATTTTGCGTTGTTTACGTTCCTGGCGCCAATGCGCCGCCGTGTTTCCAATTAGTGTATCAGCGCCAGTAGCACCACCCTCGGTATAAGCGTAATGGCGCAACGGCGCGCTGCGTTACCCAGCACTACTCCTCCACAGGAATAAGAAATGTTACAACGAATAGCATAAAGGGTCAAGTGAAAGCGAATATAAAAACGTATTGATGAAGTGGCTGCGTTAAGGAGGATAGGATCATATTTTCTGAATTTTACAAAGTGCATATTTCAAACCGAATTTCTCAATAAATTCCGCGCCGAAAATTACAAAAGTAGGCGTTAAACTTATGTGTAGACCCTATACTACAAGCGTGTGCGAATTTTTCTTGGATCGGGTCACCTCTTTGGACACAATACCCCGAAATAGTTGGGCCACTTACTAAGCCGTACCCGTTTTTTCTTTTGCTTGTGTGTTGTGGTGGGCAAACTTATTCTTATATCTTATTTCGACAGCTGAGTGGAAGATGGACCTATCTCGACAGCCAGTTCAAAAACGCCCTATCTCAAAAAACTTTTCAAGAACGCCCTATTTCAGAATTTTATTGAAAAATACCCTATCTCAGAATTTGGTTGAAGAACGCCCTATCTCACTTCAAAATGTATTAAAAATGTGCTGATATAGGGCGTTTTTGAATCGGCAGCTTAGATAGGGCGTTTTTGAAACGAATTCTGAAATAGGGCGTACTTGAAAAGTTTTTTGAGATAGAGCGTATTCGAGCTGGCTGCCGAGATAGCTCGATCCTCCACTCAGCAGTCGATTTTTTGTTGAATTCATTACGGAAAAAACGCGCTCAACAAAGCATGTGAGTGCCGCAAGGATAATAATATGAATTTACTTATATGCCCAAACATTTTATTGCCTGTTGCGGTTTTCACTCCGTAAGCAATTATCCAAAATTCTTCAGGTTATGAGAAAAGTTATTCCATGGGAAATTTAAAAGATTTAAATTATCAGTTTACGCAGATTTTCTTTCCTTCAAAGTCAAATAGTGAATTGGCATGTCCCTGAATCTCGCCCTCTTGTGATTCACAAACTTTTCTGGTGACAAAATCAAAGCTTTTTTAAAAGTATTTAATTGACTAGGTAATCGTTTCAAAAGTTCTTCGGTTAGGGTGATTAAACATTTTTGAGTATTTTAATATGCTTCTTAAGTCAAGTTTATCACGCAGTTCATTAGCCTCTTCTGTAAACTTATCGTGGAAAACTAGGTTTTGTATATTATTAATTGGGAAAAATGTATTTGAAGGGAAAAAACCGCCAAAAATCGCCAATGGCGATTTCCTGAATTTTTACGCGCAAATATCCAAAAAAAAATCGCCAAATTGGCGCGAAATCGCCAAATATTGACACTCTGCTTTAAGGACCCCCGATTTTAGGGGTAAAATTAGTACCCTTGGAAAGCTGGAGATCCCCACTTTTAGGTGCGAAAGCCTTCTAGTTTTTAAAATAAATAGTACTAGCAGACCTGGCGAACGTCGTCCCGCCCAAAATTAGATTTTTAATTTAACCATTTTGATCCAACATTTTCTCCAACAGTCCACGTTTACGATTTCCATTCGCACTTTCATCGGCTAAGATTATGGTTTGGTGGTCGTTTGCCGCCTTAAATAACCTAACGAAGGTGTTATGTCCATGAAGAAGTTCCCTGGCGGCAACAATGATCCGGATCTATACAGAATCTGCCCTAGAAACTTTATAGCTGGTGGCAAGTTCGAAATGGATGCGTATCCTTGTTCAACAGAAATAAAATATACATACATAGACTGAGATGAAGTACCTTAAAAACCTGTTTCACGAAAGCAATTTAAGTGAAAAATTATGTTTCTGTCAGGTTCTATATTAAATTCAATTAAAAAAATAAATTTTCATTAAATTGCTTTTATGAAACTGGCTTATAAGGTATTTCGCCAGGTGGTGATTTCAGATTTGCCACTGCACAACTTAACCCTGGTGTGTCGGAATGAAGCTGTAACGCATAATAATATTGGCAAATCACACCCATTGGGCCAATCGTAACACACGACAGTTCGATATACTCAATGGTGCAACAGGTCGATTTAGACTGACGTTCTCGGCACCTTTTCTCACTTGTCGATTTTAGTAATAACTCGACCTCAGCATCACCTCACAGCTCTTTTTTGCAATTGGACTGTCTTAACTAAAAAGATTTTTAGTAATAACTCAACTCCAGCGCCAACTGGCGTGTTCAGTTGTGAAACTAAACTATCCAGTGACCCACTCAAATACACACACATAACTTTGTTGAAATCCCTCCAGCCATTCAGGATTTCACTGACAAACATACCTACAGAAGAATTATGTACACATTCAAAGATAAGGCAAAGGCAGTACGTTTGTACTTTGCCATGCCCTCTTTTTAAAGAGCCCATTTTTCTCCATGAGTATGTGATTGATTCCATATATCTCCAAACCAAGTTCCAGTACTCTACCATGAACATTTCCAGAGATATCTATATATATAAAAATGAAATGCCTTTCGTATGACCGCGATGCCTGACCAAACGGCTGAACCGATTTCAATTATGTAAAAAGTACTATTTTGGACCTCCTGTGTGGAAGGTTTTTCGATAAAAAAAAATCAAAACTTTTTGTTGTTATTGCCAAAAAATTAAGAAAGCTAAGACGTCACGATTTCAGAACTTCATAGAGTTTTCAGTGTACAATGATAATCGACCATCCCTATTTCTAAGGAAAAACAAAGTTGTTGTTTTTATTAAACTCCTAGCATTTTTATCATATTTACTCACCTTCTAAACCTTCCCTGGACTTCCACAAATAATTCAAGACCAAAATTAGCCAAATCGGTCCAGCCGTTCTCGAGTTTTAGCGAGACTAACGAACAGCAATTTTGTTCGCACATTTTCAAACAGCCCGGGTATAGCAGCGAGTACTCGCACACTTATTCAATGCTCATTACTCGAAATTTTTCGAGCATGAGCTCGAGCAATTCGAGTTTTTTCGAGTAATTTGAGCAATGTGTTTTTTATTATATTGACATTTTTGGTAGCAACTTTTTAAATTTTTCAAATTATTGATATATAATGCAAAGATTGTTACATTGGTATTTAATAATATAATTTATTTAACATGAATTAGAAAGCAGCTGCTGACAAATACAATTTACAAATTTTCTTTTGTTTATGAAATTGTTCAAAAACTCGAAAATTTTGAACAAACATTTGAGCAGTTGAGCAATGAACGAGTTTCGAGCGAGTATCGAGCTACTCGCATTGCTCGATACCCGGGTATCTAGAGCTCTAATATATAGATTAAAAACGACACCTTATATAAGACAAAGCAACACAAGCATATACGCCAAAAACTCTTGACACCAGTTAAAATTGTTTCAGCTTGCATCAATAGGTATTTTTACTTAAATATCGCTTTGGTATGAAGTAGTATCGTTTAAAAATTTCGTGCAAGAAGCCATTTGCAACTCAGCGTAAATGCTTCAATATAAACAATGAAAGAAATATGTTGCCACATGGGCCAAGCACTACTCACTACTGTCTTGCATGTAATAAAATATAAAATTATAAATTAAGTAGATAAAATCTACTATACAGGGTGTCCCAGAAGTAACCTGCCAAACTTGGGGAGAGGGCACGTGGGGTGGTCAGCTCCCTGATAAGCAAACATTTTTCAGGTAAAAGTGTCACCGTTTTTTAAATATTTAAATTTTTTTTAAATTAAAAAAAAATCGCGCCTTTTCATGTATTTTCTTTAACTGCATCTACAAACAAGGCTATACTTAGTAAATTTTTTATGTAAAATACTTTCAGATAGTTGCTTCTCCATACTCAAATGCAATGTAGTTAAAATATATTAAGGAACCATTATAAAATTAGGACTATATTGGGATTTTTAACTTTTTGATATTTTCTTCCCCAACTTTGACTATCTCTGGTGAAAAAAAATGTACTGAGCTATAACTTTACATTACATAAAAAATTGCTCATTTAATAAATATTTTAGAAAATTGCCACTCTTACTATTTCGAATAGAACAATAGTTATAGCCGCTTTTGTGGGCAAAGGACTGAGACACGCTAGAATGTATTTAATAGATTTAAATTTAATTTGGTCTTGTTACCGACCAATGACATGCTAAATAGTACAAAGGTACATTATTACTTGCGCCTGACATTATTTTGTGCTACTTACCGGAAATAATGAAAGTGGATTTTGTGAAATTGGACCCTGCGAATATTGTGTTATTAATACTATGACAGAGAACACGCAGTATGTGTCGTATGAATATACGGATATTCACATAATTTACGGTGAAGCTTGCTGTAATGCCAGAGCTGCTCAAAGACTCTATGCAGAGCGATAGACAAATCGTCGGCATTCGGGTCGTGAAGTATTCCCCCGCACCCATAGAGAAATATCTCAAGGTAAGTAATTTTTACACCTTTCTTATTTGAAGTCATTCTTCGTTTAACTATANTTTTACACCTTTCTTGTTTGAAGCCATTCTTCTTTTAACTATCATTTTTAACTTTTTTAAGGTCGCATACATGGAAGGCGTGGCGGCGAGACAGGACGTCCTGCAACGGTAGATGTTAAAGTTGTGTTAGAGGAAGTGGAACCAGGTCCATCGACTTCAGGGAGAATGATGGAAAGACGGAATACCAAAAACTACAGTTCACAAAGCTTTAAAATACCATCCCTACCACTCTACCCAAGAGAGAGATTACCTATCGAGGGCTAGATTTTGCAGTGAAATGTTGCGAATGCGAGCATCAGACCCCAACTTTTTTAATAAAATAATTTGGAGCGATGAATCATCATGCAAACGTGATGGTTATTTTAATTTACATAACCTTCACAGTTGGCAGATAGACAATCCTCACGAAATGAGATAAGATCGTTCGCAGTACCAGTACAAAATAAATTTATGGTGCGGTATTTTTAATTGTCAGATATTGGGACCTGTGGAACTGCCGCCAACGCTCAACTCCCACAGTTATTTAGAGTTCCTTCAGGAACGGCTTCCAACTCTTTTGGAAGATGTACCCTTAAACCTGCGGCGAAGACTATGGCTGCAAAATGACGGGTGCCCTGCTCACTACGGGCGTGAAGTAAGAGCTCATTTAGACGAAACTTATCCTCGCCGATGGATTGGACGATACGGGCCAATCACGTGGCCCGCTCGATCGCCAGACCTGAATCCATTAGATTTTTTCTACTGGGGCTGTCTTAAGGACAAAATTTATTCAAAAATAATTCAAAACGAAGAGCATTTGCCGGAACAAATAAATGGAGCTGCTGCTGAGATAGCCCAATTGAGTTTAAGATCTCTATAAGCGTATTTTCTTAAAAGGTGCCGAGCTTGTGATAG
Organism: Rhagoletis zephyria; assembly: GCF_001687245.7. NCBI lineage: Eukaryota > Metazoa > Arthropoda > Insecta > Diptera > Tephritidae > Rhagoletis > Rhagoletis zephyria. The sequence continues at coordinate 27,546 of NW_016157630.1, read as the reverse complement.
AGTAGAAGGTCGCTAATTTGAGCATATTTTTATCAATAAATGAATAAATTTTTCTGCAAACAACTCATGTATGTTTTATTTCACGTGAACCCATCCTTCACAAAAAATGTTGATAGATATAGCCCTTGTTATTGACTCTAGTCCGAATCCCGGTAAGTAACATAAAATAATGTCAGGAGCATGTAATAATGTACCTTTGTACTATTTAGCATGCCATTGGTCAGTAATAAAAGCAACTTTAATTTAAATCTATTAAATACATTCTAGCGTGTCTCAGTCTTTTACCCACAAAAGCGGCTATAACTGTTTTTTTTTTCTATTCGAAATACAGTGGCATATTTCTGAAATATTTATTAAATGAGCAATTTTTTTATGTAATGTAAAGTTATAGCTCAGTACATTTTTTTTCAAAGTTGGAGAAGAAAATATCAAAAATTTAAAAATCCCAATATAGTCCTAATTTTATAATGGTTCCTTAATATATTTTAACTACATTGCATTTGAGTATGTAGAAGCAACTATCTGAAAGTATTTTACATAAAAAATTTACTAAGTATAGACTTGTTTGTAGATGCAGTTAAAGAAAATACATGAAAAGGCACAATTTTTTTTTAATTCAAAAAAATTTAAATATTTCAAAAACGGTGACCCTTTTACCTGAAAAATTTGTTACTTCTGGGACACCCTGTATATTTGTGAAAGTATGTATGTATGTATGTATGTATGAATGAACGTGTATATGTGCCAGATAGAAGTCTTAACGGACGGACAGAATCGAACAAAATTGACAGAGTATTGCCATTACACCTGGGCCTATAATAGGGTGAAAAAATTGGGATCCGACAAGGGGGCGTGGCACCTCCCATAGGCGTGAAATTTTTACTCAGCTATAACTTCGGAACCATAAGTCACACGAACTTGAAATTTGGTACGCAGACATATCAATGGTAGGTGCTTATACGAGGGTATATATGAACGAGTTTGTTAAAAGGGGCGTGGCACATCCCATAGGCGTGGAATCAGCTATAACTTCGGAACCACAAGTCACACGAACTTGAAATTTGGTATGCAGGCATACCAATGGTAGGTGCTTATAGGAGGGTATATATAAACGAGTTTGTAAAAGGGGGGTGCACATCCTATAGGCGTCGAATTTTTTATCAGCTATAACTTCGGAACCATAAGTCACACGAACGTGAAATTTGGTATGCAGACATATCAATGGTAGGTGCGGGTATATATAATCGAGTTTGTAAAAGGGGGAACCATAAGTCACACGAACTTTAAATTTGGTATGAAGACATATCAATGGTAGGTGCTTGTACGAGGGTATATATAAACGTGTTTGTAAAAGGGGGCGTGGCACATCCCATAGGAGCGGAATGTTTATCAGCTATAACTTCGGAACCATAAGTCTCACGTACTTGAAATTTGGTATGCAGACATATCAATAGTAGGTGCTTATAGGAGGGTATATATAAAGGAGTTTGTAAAAGGGGGCGCGGCACATCCAATAGGCGTGGCATTTTTAATCAGCTATAACTTCGGAAACATAAGTCACACGAACTCGAAATTTCGTATGCAGACATATCAATAGTAGGTGCTTATAGGAGAGTATGTATAAACGAGTTTGTAAAAGGGCGCGTGGCACATCCCATAGGCGTGGCGTTTTTCGTCAGCTATAACTTCCGAACCATAAGTCACACGAAGTTGAAATCTGGTATGCAGACATATCAATGGCAGGTGCTTATACGAGGGTATATATAAACGAGTTTGTAAAAGGGGGCGTGGCACATCCCATAGGCGTCGAATTTTTTATCAGCTATAACTTCGGAACCATAAGTCACACGAACGTGAAATTTGGTATGCAGACATATCAATGGTAGGTGCGGGTATATATAATCGAGTTTGTAAAAGGGGGAACCATAAGTCACACGAACTTTAAATTTGGTATGAAGACATATCAATGGTAGGTGCTTGTACGAGGGTATATATAAACGTGTTTGTAAAAGGGGGCGTGGCACATCCCATAGGAGCGGAATGTTTATCAGCTATAACTTCGGAACCATAAGTCTCACGTACTTGAAATTTGGTATGCAGACATATCAATAGTAGGTGCTTATAGGAGGGTATATATAAAGGAGTTTGTAAAAGGGGGCGCGGCACATCCAATAGGCGTGGCATTTTTAATCAGCTATAACTTCGGAAACATAAGTCACACGAACTCGAAATTTCGTATGCAGACATATCAATGGCAGGGGCTTATACGAGGGTATACATATATAAACGAGTTTGCAAAAGGGCGCGTGGCACATCCCATAGGCGAGGAATCAGTTATAACTTCGGAACCATAAGTCACACGAAGTTGAAATCTGGGATGCAGACATATCAATGGCAGGGGCTTATACGAGGGTATACATATATAAACGAGTTTGCAAAAGGGCGCGTGGCACATCCCATAGGCGAGGAATCAGTTATAACTTCGGAACCATAAGTCACACGAAGTTGAAATCTGGGATGCAGACATATCAATGGCAGGGGCTTATACGAGGGTATACATATATAAACGAGTTTGCAAAAGGGCGCGTGGCACATCCCATAGGCGAGGAATCAGTTATAACTTCGGAACCATAAGTCACACGAAGTTGAAATCTGGTATGCAGACATATCAATGGCAGGTGCTTATACGAGGGTATACATATATAAACGAGTTTGCAAAAGGGCGCGTGGCACATCCCATAGGCGTGGCATTGTTCATCAGCTATAACTTCGGAACCATAAGTCACACGAAGTTGAAATCTGGTATGCAGACATATCAATGGCAGGGGCTTATACGAGGGTATACATATATAAACGAGTTTGCAAAAGGGCGCGTGGCACATCCCATAGGCGTGGCATTTTTCATCAGCTATAACTTCGGAACCATAAGTTTTTAGACATGCTAATTACGAAGTGCGTGTCAAATTAAAACCTTAGGAGTTTACGACGGTCGAAGGGGCTGAAAATTTCTTTAGAAATAAGGAAAATTTCCCACGAATTAAACGTACTATGTCTTAAAGCTCACTGATCTCGAGTTATGTATCACATTCAAACTTTTTCGGTTGAGAACTAACAAATCAACTGTCATTTTCAATTAAGTAACACAATATATTTCATTAGCAAAATTTTATTTATTATATACGAACATATCAAAAATGAATTTATGATCAAATTATGAAATAATAATAGTAATTATATTTATAAATTAGGGATAGTTAGGGCCGTCTGCTATATGTTCAGGCAAACAATTTGATCTAGGCCCCAACAGTTTTTTTTAAGATTTTTTTATTTTATACGAAATTTGTCATTTCCTAAACTTCAGTTTTCTCATTTTTAAATAAAGTTATTTAGGTTTGAATTTTTGAAAATTTCGGACGCCATATTGGATGTTGCATTTTGAATTTTCAAAAACCAGTTTGAAATTTGTAATGAGCAAACCTAAGAACCTCTAAATACCAAATTTTATGAAAATTCAGTAATTTTTTTAATTCTTGGACGTCATGATGGATTTGTTATTGGATTTTTGAAAATTTACTTCATCTTTGTTAAGACAAATCTTATAAATGATATGATGCCAAATATACAATAAATTACATTAATCTTTAATATTTTAATACACTTGATGTTATTTGTAAAAACTGCTAAAGTTGGTCTAGTGAAATAAAAATGGTCGTAGATCCTGAAAGAGACCATTGCATTAGTTTTTGGTAAAGGAATGTAGATACTACTCGGCCCTACAAATTAGTTATATCTTTTTGAAGAAAATATTGCTGGAAAAATAAGCCGTGTTATTAAGGTGTTGATAATTTAGAAACCAAGTTTTATTATGTAATACTTTATATGAAATTATTATTTTCCATGTTTAAGAAGTAATACCAAACCAGCAATTACTGTTATGATTGAAAGTTTCCATATAAAAATCGTTAAGAGAGTTATCAACTTATAACTGCTAGAATGTGGCACGATCGAGTTCGTTGAACTAAACGGATTCAGCGCCTTTCTCAGCAGATATTATTAAAAGTACTAACATGTTTTCAGTTCGTTGGACATATCTGAATAAGAATAGCTGTATTCCGGTTAATTTATCACTACATCATTAAAACATTTCGAGTTATCGGTCTTTTGGCAGTTAGAGCTAAATTAATTAAAGGCATATTTTGAGTTGAACCAGTGTTGATGGTAAGGTGAGTAAAACTTTTGTTTTTATTTCGTAATGTTGTATTGTTGTTGAAATTTTTTTCATTGTAGTTAGCTCTCTTTTGCTGATTTATTTTTTAAACTCTTATATTTCTTTAAAAAACAAATGAAATTGAACGTTTTTGCTAGTACCATTTGGCGTCGGCTCATCTTAATATATACATATGTATGTTGTTTTCATCCTGGTAATTAGACAGCTTGTTGTGTTTTACTGAAGTTGGTTTAGTTAGAGCTGTTTAGGTGGCCAGTACGCCAGATACAATTTTACTGCATAGAAGTCCAGAGGATCGAGTGCGTTACATCTATTAGCGTAAATGCCCGTAAATGTAAGAGTTTATTAGTAAATATTAGGACTTACAAACATGAGTTGGCAAACCTTAGATTTTACCGCAGTTCGGGCAATTGTTAGAGCTGGGATACTGTCGATAGTATCGATAGTTGAAAACTGTCGCCACTATCGATAGTTTTTGAAAACTATCGATGTCGGTTTTAGCAAGACTTTACAATGTCTCTTCTTTACATCTCTACACATTATATTATTTTTTTTTTGCGAGAAAATTCGGCAAAAAAAAAAATAAGTCGATGGGATTTTTAGCAACTATATGCTTACACTGAGTTATAGTAAAATTTAATAAACTATAAAACTGCTTACACAAAATTTTTATAGAAATTCGAATTAAAAAGCTTAAATTTTTAATTATTTTGTAGTTTTCAATGTTTGGTACAACTTTTATAAAAAATTAAATAAACAAAAAAATAGTCAAAACTGCTAAAAAATGTTGTGGTGCTATTATTTTGAGCAGTACTATATTCGTTTTCTTATAATATGGTAAAATGTAAATAATTTGCCTTCTCCGGATTTTGAGATACGCCTCCGTATTTGATCTCAGTTGAACTTTTATAAGAATGAGTTGTCAATTTAAACGAATATCTTTTATTTTGTTTGTTTTGCAGTATTATAAATGTATGTTTATAGCCAATTTCACGTATTTACACTTTAAAAGGGACAAACACAATCCGAATTTAATTTTGCCATATAAAAACTAAATTCAGATTTTGCCTGTCGCTATTCCAGGGGATGCAAGGGTATGGTTATCTACTATATATTTGTGAAAGTATGTATGTATGTATGTATGAATGTATGCATGTATGTATGTGCCAGATTGCAGTCTAAACGGACAGACAGAATCGAACAAAATTTTGACAGAGTATTGCCATTACACCTAGGCCTATAAAAGGCTGAAAAAAATTGGGATCCGAAAAGGGGGCGTGGCACCTCCCATAGGCGTGAAATTTTTAATCAATCATAACCTCCAGACCCTAAGTCACATGAACTTGAAACTTGGTATGCAGCTATATAATCGAGTTTGTAAAAGGGGGCGTGGAATTGTTATCAGCTATAACCCATAAGTCACACGAACCTGAAAATTTGTATGCAGACATATCAATGGTAGGTACTTATAGGAGGGTATATATAAACGAGTTTGCAAAAGGGGCCGTGGCACATCCCATAGGCGTGGAATTTTTTATCAGCTATAACTTCGGAACCACAAGTCACAGGAACTTGAAATTTGGTATGCAGATATACCAATGGTAGGAGTTTGTAAACGGGGGCGTGGCACATCCCACAGGCGTCGAATTTTTTATCAGCTATAACTTCGGAACCATAATTCACACGAACTTGAAAACTGGTAGGTCCTTATACGAGGGTATATATAAATGAGTTTGTAGAGGGGGGAGGGGGGGGTGGCACATTCCATAGGCGTGGAAATTTTTATCAGCTATATCTACGACACCATAAGTCCCACGAACTTGAAACTTGGTATGCAAACATGCCAATGGTAGGTCCTTATAGGACGGTTTATATAAACGAGTTTATAAAAGGGGGCGTGGCACATCCCATAGGCGTTGATTTTTTTTTATCGGCTATAACTTCGGAACCATAAGTCACACGAACTGGAAATTTTTTACGCAGACATATCAATGGTTGGTGCTTATACGAGGGTATATACGAACGTGTTTGTAAAAGGGGGCGTGGCTCAGTCCATAGGCGCGGAATTTTTTATCAGCTACAACTTCGGAACCATAAGTCACACGAACTTGAAACTTGGTATGCAAACATGCCAATGGTAGGTCCTCATAGGAGGGTATATATAAACGAGTTTATAAAAGGGGACGTGGCACATCCCATAGCCGAGGATTTTTTTTTAACGGATATAACTTCGGAACCATAAGTCACACGAACTTGAAATTTGGTACGCAGACATATCAATGGTACGAGGGTATATATGAACGAGTTTGTTAAAAGGGGCGTGGCACATACCATAGGCGTGGAATCAGCTATAACTTCGGAACCACAAGTCACACGAACTTGCAATTCGGTATGCGGACATATCAATGGTAGGTTCTTATAGGAGGGTATATATAAACGAGTTTGAAAAAGGGGGCGTGGAACATCCCATAGGCGTCGAATTTTTTATCAGCTATAACTTCGGAACCACAAGTCACACGAACTTGCAATTCGGTATGCGGACATATCAATGGTAGGTTCTTATAGGAGGGTATATATAAACGAGTTTGAAAAAGGGGGCGTGGAACATCCCATAGGCGTCGAATTTTTTATCAGCTATAACTTCGGAACCATAAGTCACACGAACTTGAAAACTGGTATGCAGACATATCCGTGGTAGGTCCTTATACTAAGGTATATATAAATGCTATATATATATGCTATATCTACGACACCATAAGTCCCACGAACTTGAAACTTGGTATGCAAACATGCCAATGGTAGGTCCTTATAGGAGGGTATATATAAACGAGTTTATAAAAGGGGGCGTGGCACATCCCATAGGCGCGGAATTTTTTATCAGCTATAACTTCGGAACCATAAGTCTCACGAACTTGAAATTTGGTATGCAGAAATATCAATGGTAGGTGCTTATACGAGGGTATATTTAACGAGTTTGTAAAAGGAGGCGTGGCACATCCCATAGGCGTGGGATCAGCTATAATTTCGGAATCATAAGTCTAGCGAACTTGAAATTTGGTATGCAGACATATCAATGGTAGGTGCTTATACGAGGGTATATATAAACGAGTTTGTAAAAGGGTGCGTAGCACATCCCATAGGCGTTGAATTTTTTATCAGCTATAACTTCGGTAACGTAAGTCACACGAACTCGAAATTTCGTATGCAGACATTTCAATGGTAGGTGCTTATAGGAGAGTATGTATAAACGAGTTTGTAAAAGGGCGCGTGCCACATCCCATAGGCGTGGAATTTTTTATCAGCTATAACTTCGGAACCATACGTCACACGAACTTGAAATTTGGTATGCAGCCATATCAATGGTAGGAGCTTATACGAGGGTATATATGACCGTGTTTGTAAAAGGGGCGTGGCACATCCCATAGGCGCGGAATTTTTTATCAGCTATAACTTCGGAACCATACGTCACACGAACTTGAAATTTGGTATGCAGCCATATCAATGGTAGGAGCTTATACGAGGGTATATATGACCGTGTTTGTAAAAGGGGCGTGGCACATCCCATAGGCGCGGAATTTTTTATCAGCTATAACTTCGGAACCATAAGTCACACGAACTTGAATTTGGGTACGCAGACATATCAATGGTAGGTGCTTATACGAGTGTATATATGAAGGAGTTTGTTAAAAGGGGCGTGGCACATTTCATAGGCGTGGAATCAGCAATAACTTCGGAACCACAAGTCACACGAACTTGAAATTTGGTATGCAGACATATCAATGGTAGGTGCTTATACGAGGGTATATTTAACGAGTTTGTAAAAGGGGGCGTGGCACATCCCATAGGCGTGGAATTTTTTATCAGCTATAACTTCGGAACAATAAGTCACACTAACTTGATATTTGGTATGCAGACATGTCAATGATAGGCGCTTATACGAGGGTATATATAAATGAGTTTGTGAAAGGTGGCGTGGCACGTCCCATAGGCGTCGAATCAGCTATAACTTCGGAACCACAAGTCACACGAACTTGAAATTTGGTATGCGCACATATCAATGGTAGGTGCTTATACGAGGGTATATATAAGTGAGTTTGTGAAAGGTGGCGTGGCACGTCCCATAGGCGTCGAATCAGCTATAACTTCGGAACCACAAGTCACACGAACTTGAAATTTGGTATGCGGACATACCAATGGTTGGTTCTTATAGGAGGGTATATATAAACGAGTTTATTTAAGCGGGCGTGGCACATCTCATAGGCGTGGAATTTTTTATCAGCTATAACCTCGGAACCATAAGCCCACCTAACTTGAAATTTGGTATGCGCACATATCAATGGTAGGTGCTTATACGAGGGTATATATAAACGAGTTTATTTAAGCGGGCGTGGCACATCTCATAGGCGTGGAATTTTTTATCAGCTATAACCTCGGAACCATAAGCCCACCTAACTTGAAATTTGGTATGCGCACATATCAATGGTAGGTGCTTATACGTGGGTTTATATAAACGAGTTTGTGAATAGGGGCGTAGCACATCCCATAGGCGTGGAATTTTTTATCAGCCATAACTTCGCACCGTAAGTTCCACGAACTTGGAATTTGGTATGCAGACATATCAATGGTAGGTGCTTATACGAGGGTATATATAAACGAGTTTGTGAAAGGGGGCGTGGCATATCCCATATTCGTTGAAATATTTATCAGCTATAACTTCGGAACCATAAGTCCCACGAACTTGAAATTTGGTATGCGCACATATCAATGGTAGGTGCTTATACGAGGGTATATATAAACGAGTTTGTGAAAGGGGGCGTGGCATATCCCATATTCGTTGAAATATTTATCAGCTATAACTTCGGAACCATATGTCGCATCAACTATAAATTTGGTATGCAGTTATATAAACATTTGGTAGCTGCTTATAATAAGATCTATATAAATGAGTTTGTAAACGGGGGCGTGGTGCATCCCAGGGGCGTGGATTTTTTTATCATCTATAACTTCGGAACCATAAGTGCCTCAAACTTGAAATTTAATATACAGACATATCAATAGCGGGTGCTTATGGGAGGGTCTATATAAAGGAATTTGTAAAAGGGGGCGTGGCACATCCCGTAGGCGTGGAATTTTTAATCAGCCATAAATTGGGAACCATAAGTCACATGAACTTGAAATTTGGTATTCATACATACATAGGTATCTATGGGAGGTTGTCAGAGTAAAGTATATATAAATGAGTTTGTAAAAGGGGGATATACATATATATATTTATCTATTAGATAACTCGGATATTTAATATTTATATAATATAAATATTTTAATTTTTTTTTTAAACGTTACCGTCTTTAGATTGTTTTGAAATGGAAAGATTAAATCGTTTTTTAATCCCGCGATGCTGTTAAACGAAAAAGGTTCGTTAATAATGAATAAAACTCCTTCCAAATTACGCATTCTACCAGAAAAGTGCAGCTATACTAAAACAGCAAATCGAATAGGCAGCTAAACGGATTGTACCGTAGCAGGGATGGACGTAATCAGGAAAATGAATGATTGAATAAAAAAAAAAAATAGAATAAGTTTTCATTCGTCATTTCAACATTCTTGAATGACGAATAAATTTTTATTCTTCATTCAAGCACTTTCGAATGATGAATAAATTTTTATTCAAGTAATTTCAAATAACGAATAAATTTTTATTCATCATTCAAGCACTTTCGAATGATGAATAAATTTTTGTTCATTATTCAAGTAATTTCGAATGAAGAATACATTTTCATTCATGATTTCAGTAATACTGAATAACGCATAATTTTTCATTTATTGTATGTATATATATAAGCATGAACATAAGTATGTATGTACTTATTTAATTATCTATATATGTACATTAGACTGCATCAGTCCCCATACAAAAAAAAATCGGTACTATTTTTCCATTGGAATTATAAAATCTATTATATTTTAAGACGTCCACCAAAATATTTGGAAAAAATATTAAGATTTAAGTGAGCTGGACCAATTTCAAAATACCTCAAAAAATGGAGTTTTTTATGAATAAAAATAGTTTCTTAAAATTTTTTTTTGAAAAAATCCCCTCAAATGACAAAAGGGTTTAAGCTTAAAAAATCTGCATAAAAATATTTAAAAAAAAATTGTAAAAAAATTTTAACGGAATCGTAATGAGATTTTTGATGCTGTTTTTTAACTTTTTTCAAGGTNTTTTTTGAAAAAATCCCCTCAAATGACAAAAGGGTTTAAGCTTAAAAAATCTGCATAAAAATATTTAAAAAAAAATTGTAAAAAAATTTTAACGGAATCGTAATGAGATTTTTGATGCTGTTTTTTAACTTTTTTCAAGGTTTTGTATAGGAAAAACTTGAATAACTGAGCCTAAACTCTTCTGATTTAGACTTAAGAGATGTCGGTGGAAAGGTATTTTTTCACCCTTTTTATTTATTTGCTAATAAACTCATTCGGGGGATGAAAGAGAAAGGTAGGATGAACGAACGTCATTCAAAGTTGAATTAAGATGTGTTGGTATTTGAAAAAAAAAATAATAATTGGAACACGAATGGTTTTTTTTTGACAGAAATAAAAACAGTGTGAAAATTATTTTCTACTGAGATCCCATAAGTCTAAATCAGAACAGTTTTGGCCCAGTTATTCAAGTTTTTCGTAAATCAATCTTTGAAAAAAGTAAAACAAACAGCATCAAAAATCTCATTCTACGATTCAGTTGAAAAGATTTTTAAATATTTTAATGCAGATTTTTTAAGCTTAATCTGTTTTGTCATCTGAGGGGACTTTTTCAAAAAGTTCTTTAAGAAACTATTTTTATTCATAAAAAACTCCATTTTTGGAGGTATTTTCAAATCGGTCCAGCTCACTTAAGTCTAAATATTTTTCCGGAATATTTTGGTGGACGTCTTAAAATATAATAAATTTTGTAATCCCGGCGTAAAAACCGCAACTTTTTTTGGTGATGCAGTCTAATGTACATATATAATACGTGAAGGGATTTTTTGTCCAGGTTACCAGATCTGCACCGTTCATTCGATTTTAAAAAATGAGGTGTCAAATGAAAGACCTCGGGCTTTAGAAGTGCCATAAGGTTTTACTTTTTCGAAAAGAGTTGCCACCTAGTATAAAATTTAATTCCAAATATTTTAAAAAATAAATTAATTAGTAACTACAATATGGGTATCAATCTAAATAGTTTTGAAAAGGTTTTGTTTTTTTATTACATAAAAGGGGGTTGCCACCTGTTTAAAAAATCAAATTCATTTTCAATTATGGAAACTAGATAGGTGAAATATTTATCAACGTATGGTCGTCGGGCGGGAGAGGTTTAAGGAGGTTTTAGTTTGGAAATATGGAAGGGTTGTCACCTAATTTAAAAATTGAAAGTAATTAAATTATGCAGAAGGTACTTAAATGTGTTAAATATTAAAACATGGGTGTCAAGCAAAAGTGAGTTGAGAGCTTTGAGCATCCTGACTATTTATGTGAATTTAATAATAAGGGTTGCCACCTGTTTTAAATGTTAAATTCAAATTAAATTAAATTAATAAATGAAGGATATCAGTCGAAATAATTTTCAAAAAGATTTATTTCTAATCTACATGCAGGAGGGTTGCCACCTATTCAAAATATCAGACTTAAGGTGAATTAAAGCAATTGGGTAATGAAATTATATATGGGTGTCAGACGATAGAGGTCTAAGAACGTTTCAGTTTAAAAATATTTTCAAGAGGGTTGCCACGTAATTGAAGTGGAATTTAATTCAACTATACACAAGGTGTATGAAATAACCATATATAGGTGCTAAACTAAAGAGCGTTATGAAATCTTTAAAATATTTTTGAGGCGTTTGAAGAGGATTGCAACCTGTTTGAAAATATTCAAATTATTTTCTTATTTATATGTTAAATGCATTTTGATTTGATAATATTCTTTTAAGAAACGTAACTACTTCGGGATTTTTGGGACTATTTCGGGGTTTTTGGGACCATATCGGGAGTTTCGGGATCTTGGATATTTTCCGGGGATTCTGGACTATTTCGGGTTTTTCGACACTACTTCGAGATTTTCAGGATTTTTGGGACTATTTCGGGTTTTTCGATAATGCTTGAAGATTTTTCGGTATTCTCGGCTCTGAATCGGGATCTGCGGGATTTTTGGGACCAATTCAGAATTTTTGGTACAATTTCTGGTTTTTCGAGACTACTTCGGGATCTACGAGACTTCTTCGGGATTTTCAGAATTTTTAGGGCTATTTCGGGTTTTTCGAGACTACGTAGAGATTTTCGGAATTCTGGGCTCTAAATCAGGATCCGCGGGACTACTTCGGAATTTTTCGACTATTTCAGGATTTTCGAGACTTCTTCGGTATTTGCGGGACTAATTCGGTGTTTTCGGAACTGATCCGGGTTTTTCGAGACTACTTCGAGATTTTCGAAGTTCTCGGAACCATCCCGGGATTTCTTCTGGACTTTTGGAAAAGCTTCGGAATTTCGGAGACAATTTGTCTGAAACCAGGACCAATCCTGGAAAACCAGGACATCTGGCAATCCCAAAATTTCCCGAAATAGCCCAAAAATTCCGAAATAGTCCCGAAGACCCCGTTATATACACGAGAACCCCGAAAATCTTGCAGTAATCTCGAAAAATCCGAAAGTCCCAAAAATCCCGATATATTCCCGAGAGCCCCCGAAAATCTCGAAAGAAGTCCCAAAAATACTGAAGTAGTCCCGAAGATCTTGATTTAGAGCCGAGAATTCCGAAAATGTCCAAATAGTATCGAAAAACCCGTAGTAGTCCTGAAAATCCCAAAGAAATAGTCCAACAATGCCGGAATAGTCCCAAAAATACCGAAATATTCTAGAGAACCCCGAAAATATCGAAGTTGTCCCAAAAACTCGGAAATAGTCCTAAAAACCCTGAAAATCTCGAAGTAGTCTCGAAAAACCCGAAATAGTCCCAAAAATCCCGAAGTAGTCCGGATAATCCCGATATATTCCCGAGAACCCCTAAACCCTCGGAAGTGGTCTCGAAAAACCAGATATTGTCCCAAAAATTCCGAATTGCTCACAAAAATCCCGAAGTGGCCCCGCAGATCACGATTTAGAGCCAAGAATTCCGTAAAATCTCCAAATATACTCGAAAACCCCGGAATAGACCTAAAAATCCCAAATAAATCGCTAAATAGTCCAGCAATCCCGAAGTAGTCCCAAAACTCCTGAAAATCTCGAAGTAGTGTCGAAAAACCCGAAATAGTCCCAAAAGTCCCATAGTAGTCCCGAAGATCCCGAAATAGTCCCAAAAATCCTGAAAATCTCGAAGCAGTTTCGAAAAACCCGAAATAGTCCCAAAAATTCCGAATTGGTCCTAAAAATCCCCAAGATCCCGAAGCAGCCCCGAGAACCCCGAAAATCTCGAGGAAGTCTCGCAAAACCCGAAATAGTCCCAACAATATGGAATTAGTACCAAAAATCCCGTTATATTCCCGAGAACCCCGAAAATATCGAAATAGTCTCAAAAATTCCGAATTAGTCCCAAAAATCCTGAAAATCTCGAAGCAGTTTCGAAAAACCCGAAATAGTCCCAACAATATGGAATTAGTACCAAAAATCCCGTTATATTCCCGAGAACCCCGAAAATATCGAAATAGTCTCAAAAATTCCGAATTAGTCCCAAAAATCCCGAAGTAATTGCGTTGCCTAAAAGAATATTATTTAGCTGAAAAATCACAAATCAGAACGCATTTAAAATATAAGTAATTAATTTCTTCGAATGCCTCAAAAACATTCTAAATATTTCTTTACGCTCTTTAGTTTAGCACCCATATATTGTTATTTCATACACCTTGTGTATAGTTGAACTAAATTACACTTCAATTACGTGGCAACCTTCTTAAAAATAGTTTTATACTGAAACGTTCTTAGACCTCTATCGTTTGACAACCATACATTTAAAACAGGTGGCAACCCTTTTTAAAAACCACAAAAATAATCTGGATGCTCAAAGCTCTCAACTCACTTTTGCTTGACACCGATGTTTTAATATTTCACATACTTAAGTAACTTCTGCATAATTTAATTAGTTTCAATTTTTAAATTAGGTGACAACCCTTCTTAGAATATTTCCAAACTAAAACCTCCTTAAACCCCTCCCGCCCGACGCCCATACGGTGATGAATATTTCACCTTCTAGTTTCCATAATTGAAAATGAACAGGTGGCAACCCCCTTGTATGTAATAAAAACATAAAACCTTTTCAAAACCATTTTGATTGATACCCATATTGTACTAATTAATTCATTTTTTTTTATTTGTAATTAAATTTTTGAAAGGTGGCAACTATTTTCGAAAAAGTAAAACCTTATAGCACTTTTACAGCCCGAGCCCTTTCATTTGACCCCTCAATTTTTAAAATCGCATGAACGGTGCAGATCTGGTGACCTGGACAAAAAACCCTTCACATATTATATACGTATGTACATATATAAATAATTAAATAAGTACAGTATGTATGTATATATGCTTATATGCATACATACAGTGACGAGCAAAACTGTAACATGATGTAACACTTTTTATTTCAGCCACCGCTATCTTTCATAGTTCTAACGACTTTCACACTTTTGTTCTATATTCTTATTGGTACATCCCTACTCCCGCTCTCATAACGATTTGAGGTCAATCCAACAACAATAAAAAAACCTGGAGACAAAAATGAAAGTTAAGGCAAATGTTACAGTNTTTTTTTTTGTGAAAATTGTCAAAAAGTTATTAAAAATACATGAGTGCAAAACTGTAACATATGCCTTAATTTACATTTTTGTCTGCTGGTTTCTTTAATGTTGTTGAATTGACTTCAAATCGTTATGACAGAGGAAGCAAAGATGTACCAATAAAAATACAGAACAACAGTATGAATGCCGTTAGAACTTGGAAAGATAGCGACAGCTGAAAGAAAAGGTGTTACTCCATGTTACAGTTTTGCTCGTCACTGTATGTAGATTTTGATATTATATTTTCTAATATTTCATACACAATTAATATGTATATACGACGTGAACATTTACCGTGACTGTCTACCTGGTAATGTGATCAAGAAAGAATGAATAAATGAAAAATTATGCGTTATTCAGTATTACTTGCTTGAGCCAATCGCTAAGTGCTTGAATGAAGAATAAAAATTTATTCGTTATTTGAAATTACTTGAATGATGAATAAAAATTTATTCATCATTCGAATGTGCTTAAATGAAAAATAAAAATGTATTCTTATTTGAAATTACTTGAATGAAGAATACAAATTTATTCGTTATTTGAAATTACTTGAATGATGAATAAAAATTTATTCATCATTCGAATGTGCTTAAATGAAAAATAAAAATGTATTCTTATTTGAAATTACTTGAATGAAGAATACAAATTTATTCGTTATTTGAAATTACTTGAATGATGAATAAAAATTTATTCATCATTCGAATGTGCTTAAATGAAAAATAAAAATGTATTCTTATTTGAAATTACTTGAATGAAGAATACAAATTTATTCGTCATTCAAAAATGTTGAAATGATGAATGGAAACTTATTTTTTTATTTGAATAATAATTCATTCAAAAACGCCCATCCCTGTACCGTAGTAGAATAATTTTAATTTAGAAATTTGATCGTTACTTTAATCCATCTAATATTAATAATGGAACAAAATTTGTAGTACAAGTGATGATCAATATATATTAGTTATAGCACGATAAAGCCAAAAATATGGCTCCTAAGGATGCCTTAAAGTAAACAAAGAAAATAGTTTGTCTTCTCTAAATTATGCTGAACTGAATATTTGTATTACTGTTTTATATTTTGTTTTGTTTACTCCGAACGACGTCGGCTGCCCTGCTAGTTATAGAATATCTGTGGCGCAAAACAATTGCTCGTAAGCATGAGGACCCTTTCGTCAAACTTATTGACGCAATAAAATATCCATACAAATATATGTAAAAATGTATTTCAGTATTTTGTGGAGGAATATGACCCCAAGCCCCCCACTATTTATTTTTCTCTGAACAAAAGAACCTTGTCGTATTTTCCTTTTAATCGTATTTTCTTTTGGTCTTACTTTCCACCCTTGGTTTTTTTAGATGTGGCAACACAGTCCTGTTGCCATTGGCAAATATTCTTTCTAACTAATTATTACCTAACACGTAATTATTAGTTTCTATACATTTGTTATGTTTTAAGTGTAAATTTTCACGAAATTCTTAATTTAATTAATATAATAATAATTTAACTAAGTTCATTTACTCCATTTATTTGCATCAAATTTATCAAAACATAGTGCGAAAAGTGCAAGTGTTTTTTGCAAATAACACTTTAATGAATTAAAAATGTTAATTTCTGGTCTCGGATTGTTATTATTCGCGGTTAAAAGCATCGATTGATAGCCCTCTTAAATTTGTTGGTCAATTTTGGCCTGGTTCCGCTGAAGTGCACTTTTACCTGTTTTTTTTTTAAATTTTCTTTTTCATTGCAGTGATCGCCGTATGTTTTAAGTTTGTTTTGCTAAAAATTAGTGAAAAACGGGTTTTAAAAAATATTTGCAGATTGATAGATTCGTGATTGTTAGTTTTGCGTGCATTTGTTAAATGAATTGCTTTATGTGCGGTATAAATTTGGACTCTGTCCGTAGTATGTCCAATCATTTTCGACTGGTACATAATTTGAGTCAAAGGGATATATATAAATGTACTTTTGGAGGATATTGCAATACATTTTTCAGCTTCTTAAATTGTTTTTTACGTCATGTACGGCAAGAGCACATGTTTCAAGAGATTATTGAGCAAAAAGTAAACGCGTCGGAAACAAAAACTGAAACAATCCTTTTTGATTCTACTGCTCCAAGTACTTCTAGATGCTCGGCCACATATTTATATACACCGATTATTCCAACACCAGACATTCCAAGAGAAAACGATTCTGTAATCGAGACTGATAATATGTTGGAATGTTTAAACGAGGAAATGTCTCAATCGTTCTTGTGATTTAATCGCAGAAAGATTTATTGGATTCGCTCTGAAACTTCACAGCAAGAATAATTTTACTCGAAAAGATGTAATAAAAATTCAAGACAGCATAATGCATGACATAGTGAATCCAATAAAAAGCTCCGTTAAACAGTTCATACAAAATAATTATGTTTCGAAATCTCCAGATAGTTTTCAACAGCAATTACTGCTGAGCAAATTTATCGAATCCATATCATATACATTTCGTGGATTTGAAAACGAATATCAGTTATTTAAGTGGCTTAATAGTGGCTTATGCGCGTAATTTTGAGGAGTTTGTAATAAGCAGACAGATTGCTGAAAAATTTTCAAGGGGAGTTCTACTTTACCATGAAGTGGTTATCACCGGTGTAATTCTGCCTTTATATTTTCAATTTCGGAACACTTGGAAAAAAGTGATCTGCTACATATTACAAATTTCAAAAGATGTAGAAAACATCCCAAAAACATTAGAAGAAAATAATAATTTTATTTGCGGTTCTTTGTGGAAACAATAAAATTATAGTTTAAAAAACTAAAACCTCCCTATTATAATTGCCATTCGTACTGACATGAGGTATGTAACTTGAGAATTGAAATCGCTGCATCTTTTAGGCGCATCAATATTACATAGTTACATCCAGATTTAATAAAAGGAAGGTAAAAAAAGGCGTGAGTACTAGATACTCATGAAATTTGATTTGTAAACATATGCGAACGGCAAAGCGTAAAAGTACGTTTACATTAAATATAATCCCAATCAAAGCTCGTTAGCTGTCATATTGGTTGTGCTTGTTATTCACACAACTCGAGGAAAAGTTAAACTTCTTTTCTGTGCCACCGTGGTCACTTTTTTCTGCAGCACATATTATGCCATTTAAATAAACTTTAACTGAATATTTTATTAAAAATACCTTTACAAACCTATTTTCCTTACTAGCGTAAATTTTTGTTTACTTTAACATTTGACATTCCTCCTCTTCTTCGCAAGTATAATCGATAAAACTAGGTTGGACACCAAAAAGTTATCGGTTTAATCTGAGATATTTTTAATTATAATTTTGCATGGCTAATCTCTTTTTCTAATAACAGATTAGGGAGTTAAGCTCGAAAATTAGGATAATCTTTTTATATGTAAAGCTATTATTAAGCGATTCAGTTACATACATACAAATGTAGGATAGGTTAGAAATTAAACATTAATTTCACTTAATTTTATTCATTTTGCTGATTTAATTTTTTTATTCATTTTCATTTTTAATTCATTTACTACATGAAATTATCGGTATGATTGTTAAAATATACTTGTATATACTTGTGACTCAAGGGCGTTAAAATATCTTGAAAACACCGCATCAGTTATTGTTTTTGAGCTTATAGTTTGAGCATTTCTATTTGTTTATATTCCTAAATTTGATTTTTCTTTTCGGAATATAATCTGTGGTTCATGTAAATGCAGTTCATGTTGCAGGATTTTACCCGATGCTTTTTCCGTAAGTTTTGAACGTACTTACGGAAACAAAGTCTTCTCAGTCGTGCCCAATATGTGGTGGAAATCCGAGGCAGTTTTTGTCAATAAAAGATTTAAGCTCATTAGTGTTTCAGCCAAAACCAAATTCATTAAAATATGGCATAAGCCCATTACACGCTTGGATTCGAGGCTTAGAATTTGTTCTGAATCTTTCATATAGACTTCATATTAAAAAATGGCAAATTCGAAATGATGAGGACAAATTACTAATGCAACAGAGAAAAAGTGAAATTCAACAACAATTCTGGGAGAAAATGGGTCTTCATGTCCATAAGCCGAAAAGTAATGGAAGTGGATCAACAAACGACGGCAATACGACGCGAAGAGCATTTTCCAGGGACCCAACCGGTTATGACTTATAATAAAAGTTTCGAGAAAAAAGTTGTTTTGTGACTTTTATTTTATGAGAAAAAAAATTACTGTTATAATTTGACTTAATTTTTTCAGTCAAACAATAACGGTTAAAATGTGACTTATTTTTTCCGGCAAAAATAAAAGGCTTAGCTAAATAACAAAAAAACCTTAGGTCTAAATAAAGTAAATTTGGTACCAATCGATTCGCCTTGACTTCTAGATTTCAAAAATATATAATTTGTTGATGTTTGTGTTCTGACTCAGCAAACGAGACCAAAACTAGCTGCCGCTTGATGCCAGGGATAGCAACATATTAAATGCCAGTTCTTAATGAAGATCCGTGGAGTATTTCTTTGAATGTTTTCTATGTTATTAAATATAATGAGGAATTGATTTAATAATTTTAGTTTTCGAGAAGTCCGTACTATACTGGTTATTTAAAATCATTTAAAACACATAGGACATATGAAAACTTCAGTATCAGCATTGACATCTTCAATTTGCAATTCAAGCGGATCGAAATTAAAACTTTTTTACTCCCAATTTTCAAAAAAAGAACAAATTATTGTATTTCAAAACGTTCAAAAACAAAATCTTCTCATTCAAGCAGTTAATATATATATATAAAAATGAATTGCTGTTCGTTAGTCTCGCTAAAACTCGAGAAAGGCTGGACCGATTTGACTAATTTTGGTATTGAATTATTTGTGGAAGTCCAGGGAAGGTTTAGAAGGTGAGTAAATATGATAAAAATGCTAAGAATTTAATAAAAACAACAACTTTGTTTTTCCTTAGAAATAGGGATGGTCGATTATCATTGTACACGGAAAACTCTATGAAATTGTGAAATCGTGACGTCTTAGCTTTCTTAATATTTTGCAATAACAACAAAAAGTTTTGATTTTTTTTAATCGAAAAACCTTCCACACGGAGGTCCAAAATAGTACGTTTTACATATTTGAAATCGGTTCAGCCCTTTGGTCAGGCATCGCGGTAATTTTTATGTATATAGATATCTCTGGAAATGTTCATGGTAGAGTACTGGAACTTGGTTTGGAGATATATGAAATCAATCACATACTCATGGAGAAAAATGGGCTCTTTAAAAAGAGGAAATGACAAAGTACAAACGTACTGCCTTTGCCTTATCTTTGAATGGTAGGTATGTTTGTGAGTGAAATCCTGAATGGCTGGAGGGATTTCAACAAAGTTATATGTGTGTGTTTGAGTGGGTCTCTGGATAGTTTAGTTTGTCAATTGAACACGCCAGTTGGCGCTGGAGTTGAGTTATTACTAAAAATCTTTTTTTTTGATCCGACTTGGCGAATATTCAAAACATGTACTGGGCACGGTTGAGACAGTCCAATTGCAAAAAAGAACGGTGAGGTGATGCTGAGGTCGAGTTATTACTAAAATCGATAAGTGAGAAAAGGTGCCGAGAATGTCAGTCTAAATCGACCTGTTGCACCATTGAGTATATCGAACTCTCGTGTGTTACGATTGGCCCAATGGATGTGATATGCCAATATTATTATGCGTTAAAGCTTCATTCCGACACACCAGGGTTAAGTTGTGCAGTGGCAAATCTCAAATCACCACCTGTCGAAATATATTTTTTTAATTGAATTTAATATAGAACCTGATAGAAACATAATTTTTCACTTAAATTGCTTTCGTGAAACTGGTTTTTAAGGTACTTCATCTCAGTCTATGTATGTATATTGTATTTCTGTTGAACAAGAATACGCATCCATTTTGAAATTGCCACCAGCTATAAAGGCGCTCCACGTTTTTCATTTTCAATTTCATAGATTGTTTATAATGACTTTTGCTAAAATTT
>NW_016157630.1:0-3025 GCF_001687245.7 Rhagoletis zephyria | reverse complement strand
CAAAATCAAAAGTTATCAAAACAAATTCTATGGGACTGAGAAATATTATTTTCTACTTTTAGTCCATTTATAAAAGCGTTGTATATTAAAAAGTTTTTTTTTATATTATTTATTTTGTCTTTTTTTATCTAGATCCCTACCCCTATCCGTTCTAATTACATTTATGTTATTCTGTTTTCCTTTATCTTCATTTTTATCTTTATACTCTATCGATAACAAAATCGATAGTAACATCCAACAAAAGATCGATAATAAAACCGATAAAAATTTCGATAACAAAATCGATGAAAAATTCTATAAAAATTTCGATAGTAAAATCGAGAATAATATTGGTAGCAAAATCTATTAGAAACCCGATAAAAATATCGATAAAATTATCCATTACAAAATCGGTAACAAAATCGATAAAAATATCCATAACAAAATCGATAAATATCGATGCCAAAATCTATAGCAAAATCGATAACGAAATCGATTAATACCGATAACAAAATCGATAAATATCAATAACAAAATCAATAAATACCGATAGCAAAATCGATAAAAATATCGATAACAAAATCGATAAAAATATCCATAAAAATATCCATAACAAAATCGATCAAAATATCCATTTAAAAATCGAAAAATACCGATAATAAAATCGATAATTATCGATAATAAAATCGATAAATTTCGATAACAAAATCGATAAATATCGATAGCAAAATCATTAAATAGCGATAACAAAATCGATAAATATTGATAACAAAATCGATAAAAATATCGATAACAAATCGATAAAAATATCGATAATAAAACCGATAAAAATATCGGTTGTATTATCGGTAAGTCCCGAGAATCCCGAAACTCTCTAAAATCCCAAAATAGTTCCCAGATTGAGTCTCTGTGTCTCTCTCTATATCCTTCCTCTTTAATTACCTTTATTTTAATCTTTCTTCCCCTATCTTCATCTTTACTTTTATCGGTATCCTCACCCTCCTCCTTTGTCTTTAGTGGTATGTTAATAATTTTCTTCATCTACATATTCCCCTTCACCTTTGCCCTAATATATATAAGTAAAGTGTTTAAATTAACCTTGGTCTTCATTTTTGCTTTTATCTTTACGCATCTTTTTTGTTTTTATTTTTACCTTTGCCTTTATCCCTTTCTTTATCTATGTACGTACTCACCTTTACTTTCATTATTGTATTGGTATTTTTCTAAGTGTTATTCTTTAACCTTTTATTAGCAAATTTTTGTTAAATCAATACCACTTGTTTCAGCCCCATCCATTTCCGTTGCACCATTTCCATTGCACCATTTCCGTTGCATCATTTCTGTTGCACCATTTCCGTGTCNAACAAAATCGATAAATATCGATGCCAAAATCTATAGCAAAATCGATAACGAAATCGATTAATACCGATAACAAAATCGATAAATATCAATAACAAAATCAATAAATACCGATAGCAAAATCGATAAAAATATCGATAACAAAATCGATAAAAATATCCATAAAAATATCCATAACAAAATCGATCAAAATATCCATTTAAAAATCGAAAAATACCGATAATAAAATCGATAATTATCGATAATAAAATCGATAAATTTCGATAACAAAATCGATAAATATCGATAGCAAAATCATTAAATAGCGATAACAAAATCGATAAATATTGATAACAAAATCGATAAAAATATCGATAACAAATCGATAAAAATATCGATAATAAAACCGATAAAAATATCGGTTGTATTATCGGTAAGTCCCGAGAATCCCGAAACTCTCTAAAATCCCAAAATAGTTCCCAGATTGAGTCTCTGTGTCTCTCTCTATATCCTTCCTCTTTAATTACCTTTATTTTAATCTTTCTTCCCCTATCTTCATCTTTACTTTTATCGGTATCCTCACCCTCCTCCTTTGTCTTTAGTGGTATGTTAATAATTTTCTTCATCTACATATTCCCCTTCACCTTTGCCCTAATATATATAAGTAAAGTGTTTAAATTAACCTTGGTCTTCATTTTTGCTTTTATCTTTACGCATCTTTTTTGTTTTTATTTTTACCTTTGCCTTTATCCCTTTCTTTATCTATGTACGTACTCACCTTTACTTTCATTATTGTATTGGTATTTTTCTAAGTGTTATTCTTTAACCTTTTATTAGCAAATTTTTGTTAAATCAATACCACTTGTTTCAGCCCCATCCATTTCCGTTGCACCATTTCCATTGCACCATTTCCGTTGCATCATTTCTGTTGCACCATTTCCGTGTCCAATTTCCTTTGAATTTGCCAATTTACTCCCAACCAACCAACCGCCGCTAAAGAAGTTTAACTTCAAACGGCAAAAGTGTATTGAACAGTGTGTTAACAGTTCTTATTTTTCGTGAAAATTGTCAAAAAGTTATAAAAAATATATAAGTGCAAAACTGTACATACGCCTTAATTTACATTTTTGTCTTCTGGTTTTATTATTGTTGTTGGATTGACTTCAATTCGTTACGAGAGGGGAAGTACAGGTGTACCAATAAGAATAAACAACAAAACTATGAATGTCGCTAGAACTTGGAAAGATAGCGACGGCTGATATAAAAAGCGTTACATCATGTTACAGATTTGCTCGTCACTGTACGTATTCACCCCCACCATTGTTATTAGGTTAGGTAGTTAAATTTTCCTTCCTCTTTTTCTTTATATATAGGTTTCTTTGCTTTTANTCTTCTTCTCCATACTCAACTTTACCTTCTTCCTTGTTTGAGTCTAATCTATTCATGTACATACATACATACATCTTATTCCTAAACTGCTGCTTCAGTTCCTAAACTGCTGTAATTCAGTATCAATATTAAAGCATACATTTAGGGGGCATATTTTCGCTCATGGTTGGCGACCTTGTTCTAGAGGACGATCATGTATGGCTGTTTTTATACCCGAGCGCACTTGTGCACAAGGGTATTATAACTTTGTTCACATAACGGTTGTTTGTAACAGGCAAAACGAATCGAGATAGATATAGACAAATGTATACATAAATGA
>NW_016157629.1:236545-237429 GCF_001687245.7 Rhagoletis zephyria | reverse complement strand
CTCTTCCGCTGTTGGATACCAATCCTGTTGATCTTGCGGATAATATTGGACTTGTTCGTCCTGTAAATAGTATTGGTCTTCTTGAGTACCTGCCTGAATGTGGAAGTTCCTCTGTTGCTTCAGAGGCACTTGTTGGGAAAAGTTGGNAGAATTAGCAAAAAATTGTTGGTCATTGGGAATTCGTTTTGACACGAGGCAGGGTTGGATGTAATTTTTGCTCGAACCGGTATCGATGAGCATTTTCAGAATTTTTCCGTTCTTCGTTCTGCACTCTACATACGGCAACGAAGAACTGTTCATTCTAAAAAATGAATATCGATATGGTCTTGAACGTCTTGTGATGGATTTTGTTCAGCGTATTCCTGAACTGATTGTCCACCTTCTTCTTTGGCAATTTCTGCTTCATACTCTTCCGCTGTTGGATACCAATCCTGTTGATCTTGCGGATAATATTGGACTTGTTCGTCCTGTAAATAGTATTGGTCTTCTTGAGTACCTGCCTGAATGTGGAAGTTCCTCTGTTGCTTCAGAGGCACTTGTTGGGAAAAGTTGGATGGTCTTTTCCCAGCCTGGTTATTAAGTGGTGGCCTATTTATGTAGTTGACCGCTTTTGAATGCAAGGAGCGGTCGACATCCATTGGCTCTGGACGTGGAAGTTGCGGCTTAGCGGGGGGTTGAGCCGGAGGTCTATAATTTGGCGAATTACGGTAATTAAGAGTAGGTTGTGGGCGTTGGTGAGCCATAAAATTAGGTGGAGGCACGTATGGTCTAGGAATGTACGCCAGTTGTGGGTAGAATTCGTTACTTATTTTTCTGGGTGGAAGAGGTGGCCGCAGATCTTGGGTTTTCTTAACTTGGCCATTATTATTCAGCGCGTAGTTTGA
>NW_016157629.1:233004-236372 GCF_001687245.7 Rhagoletis zephyria | reverse complement strand
GGAATGTACGCCAGTTGTGGGTAGAATTCGTTACTTATTTTTCTGGGTGGAAGAGGTGGCCGCAGATCTTGGGTTTTCTTAGCTTGGCCATTATTATTCAGTGCGTAGTTTGAATGGAAGTTTTGGTTCTCCAGTTTTAAGCATAAGTGGAGAGCCTGAGGAAGATCTACCGGTTCTCTCATGCCAAGAAGTCTCGGCAAGTCACCGTTTAGTCCTCGAATAAAGGTGTCGAGGGCTTTGTCCCGGTAGGTCCGTGTAAGCAAATGCATGGATTCTGCACCTACTTCCATACATCCGAGTTTGTTGAGAATAAGTGACAGGTGTGAATACACCTTTTGGTAAAATTCTTGAATAGTGAGGTTGCCCTGCACTAATGCGTTCATCAGGTACTCTAGAGTTCCCAAATCTCGTTTATCTGCGTAGTGGAGGGTAAGGCATCTCGAAATAGCCTTCCAATCCAGCGGTGTATTATAAGATTCGAGGGCAATATCGGCGTTGCCCACGATTTTATTTCGTATAACATTAAGGATGCCATAATATTTTGGCGTTCCTTTTTGTGGCTCGTAGATCTGTAATATTCTATCTACGCTTTTCTTCCAGGAGTTAAACTCTCCCGGATTGCCTGAGAATTCCCGTAGACATCTCACAACGTCCGGAATTTTTTTCTAGTTCCGTTATATTGTTCGCTAGGGTCGAGTCTATGGTCACGTCCGTAATATTTGTAAAATTTGCGTTGGGGTTGAGGGCGGCTTGCACTAGGTTTCGTCCTTCTTGTCACGACGCCAGTTATTATATTCGTCAGTTGTTCCATATTAATTTCGTTAGGGTTATGGGTAACTGGTTGGGTAGGGGCTGTGGGAGTCGTATTTAGCAATGGGGGCCGGACGAGGTTATTAGGATTTGCCATAACTAATTTTTATTTATTTTATTAATGTGTCCTTATCCTCTGGAGGGTCCCTTTGGTGGTGAATCGCAGAGTTGGACTGTTGTTATAAGCTGGAGGGTCCCCCCGAAGGTGGTGAATCGCAGCTTTAGATTTTTATCAGTTATTGGCTGTACAAGCCTTAGTTATTTTTTGTTTGTAGTTTAAAATTCTTTGGAGGGTCCCTTGGGTGGTGAATCGCAGAGATTTTTTTTTTTTATAAGCTGGAGGGTCCCCCCGAAGGTGGTGAATCGCAGCTTTCAATTTGTATCAGTTATTGGATGTACAAGCCCGATATTATTTAGATATTATTTAGGGTAAGTAAACTTCAACAAAGTTTTAATCTGAAATTAATTGATTGCAGTTCAAAAATTGTCTGCTTCTCCTTTTTCACTTCTCACTCTTATATTATACAATTTTCTTTGAATATTTTCATGTGTAGATTGTGAGAAAAAAAAATTTCTTCAAATATCTCGTTAAATTTCTACTTAAATTATTTTCGTTTGCAAAAGTTATGATTTTATTAATTTTCTTTTTTCAAATTCCTTAAAATTTTTTCCAATACTTAATTACTAATAAACTTGTTTTAATTCTTACTTCCTAGCACCTCCTGGTGACGGGGTAGCTGTCCTTTTCGCTGTTCTACTCGGGTACCCTCGATGCGCACGAATGAAAGTGTGCGTTACTTTCCTACCGGATTCCAACGCTGATATGTGGTTTGGCACCAGTTAAGTTGCTTGTCCTTCTAACGGTCCTTCGGCTGTTGTTGACAGGCGACTTGTCCGTTTATTTTCACGTTTTTCCCGCACGGCAACACTCGGATTTTACCGCGACGCGGTGGCACTTGGCTGTCCTTACAGGCGACTTTTGCCAATAACGTACTTAAACTGACACGCGAACTTAAACTGGTCCCTGCTCGGGCGCCAGTTAAGTTATTTTATTAAATAAGGATTTTTAAAAAAGTATGTGGACTCGCGTCCACCACGTCTTTATTAATTGAGTCTAAACTTAGAACTAAATACAATTGGTTTCTTAACATTAAATTAAACCTACTATCGGCCATCAGTCACGTTGCACTTGCATATACACTATTTCCGAATATTGCCCATTCGTTGTTGTGCCAATTATTATTGCTGATCGAATAACAAATTGGTTAATGCGGTGTCAGCAATTGTGCGGATGCGCGTGTGGAGTTGCTGACCGTTGGTAGCAGTCAATTCTGCAGAGCTGTTGTAAACTCTTGCCTTAACTTGTATAAGTTGTAGCGGCATATTGGGTGAACTAAATGCATTCATACATACATACCAGAGAGCAGCTTTCAGTATGNTTTGTATGTATGTACATATGTTTGTGTATGTACATCTGTTTGTGTACATGTATATATGCACATATCTAGTACAAACGAAGGCAATAATATGACCATCGAAAAAGAAAATAAAGTTAAAAATGGCAACGTCTTGATTATAAAAAGGCAATAAGATGACCATCGAAAAAGAAAATAAACCTAAGAATTGCGGCGTCTTGCGCTTATTTGCAAATAAATAGTACCACTAATCAATACTTATTTGCGTGATTTAGTTATTTGCAAATAAAAAATTAACTCAGCGTTTATACGGCAAATTTTACCATTTTGCTAATTTTTATTTGCAAATAATACGTGCGTATAAACTTACGATGTCATTCGCAAACGTCAAGCTGTGAAGTTCTACTTATTTTGTGCCTTGATTGGACTTGTATTTTGCAAAGTTTATTGTGCTAATTTTGAGTAAAAGTTGCTATAAAAAGTGCCTACGAGCATCTTAGTGTGATAATAACCGAAGCTAAGTGAATGTTTTGTGATTTTTGTGGTTTTTATTAAATTTAATTAAATTTCACTAGCTTACATCTAATCTTGCTGAGTCATTTGTTGTTATCATTGTTGTTGTTATTCCTTTGTAGTTAACTGAGATCGTTTCTATTTTTGCACATTTCTTTTTGCTCTTTTTGTTTACTTCGTTTAGTATTTCTTGTCACAGCTGTTTGCGCTGCGTTTATTAAGTGTCACATTACAGTGATACTCAAACTGTTCGCTACATATATTTTTAAGCTAAATACATCAGCTCCTAAATTGTTGTGTGTGTTGTGTTAAACTTATTTTGCTTGTCTTTTTATTAACATAAGTGTTATTAAATCTTTCAATATGAAGTGTGTTCTTGATAACTGCCAAACTAAAAGCGAATCTGAACGCTACTTATCGCGCTGGCTCTGTGATGGTATTTGCCATCTAAAATGTGCTGGTTTGACAGGAAGAATTCTGGACGCTATTAATGATGGCAAAGGTCTTCGGTGGTCTTGCTTAAAGTGCAGGTCAACCGAAGTTGATCTCTTTAAGTTGTTTAGGCAAACCAGAAATGGGTTTTCTGAGGTAGGGAGAGAGTTGTCGGTACTGACCGAAAAATTTAAACAT
>NW_016157629.1:206783-229750 GCF_001687245.7 Rhagoletis zephyria | reverse complement strand
TGTGCTCTCGCTATCTCCTTGTATTAACTCGTCCTTCGTTGGTATACTCTGATGAACATATGTGAGGATGATAGCAAGGCCAACTTATATAAGGCAGTGTTACAGGAGCAGCTAAAATTTTCGCCCGATGTTTCTTAAAGAAAGCCATAAACGTAGCGACCGTTGGTTCAACTTGGTGTTATTTTGCTCTAGATTGCACCGTTTGTGGGCCTGTTGAATGAATTTATGTCTTGGTTGTATGAAAGATCAAAAAGTTTGGATTTTCTGGCAAGTTGTACAACTTATCGCTACATTAATGGCCATGTTGTACAAACTCATTTAATTTGCGTTTATTTTGTACACTAAATAACCGAAAATGGATAACTCAGCCGAAGTAGGTACGTGCTTTCGTTGAATTTTATAAATGTAAGTCGAACCTATGAAATTGTAAAATCGAGATTTTGCAATGAGACTGCTCGCAAAATTGCAATGTTTGTGGGCAAAACGTCCAACTTGATTGCGGATTGATTTGCACCAACGTTTTCGGCTTGCATTATGTTAAAAGGATGTGTTTTTTGAAATAATTTAATGCGTTTGAGTAGAAACTGAACGAATAAACACCATTTCATGATTACAATTAACGCGAAATAGAGTTTATGCACTTAGTTTTTACTCAGATCGATGAAATTATTTCGTGAATTGGACTANGAATAAATGCCGAACAAAGGAATTTGTCTTCTTTCAACTTAAATAAATGCATTTTGCAAACAAAAGTGCGTACGTTACATATTGCCTTGGTAATGGCGTATTCGTAAGGATATATATATATTTGTTAAACATACAATTACTTTCATTACAACCCGGTCCTAAGGATGCTAGAAGCGCGAATTCATATAAGGTGGTGTTAACGGAGAATGAATAAATAAATTATATGTATATCAGAAAATTAATAAGATGAAATGAAATTATTGTTTGATTTCTAACCAAACCTACGTATGTAACTCAATCACCTAATGGTTTGTCGAACCGTAAACATATGTTTACACATCCAATTTTGTGAGTAGTACTCACACCTTTTTTAAAAAGTTTCACTTCTATCATGTGTACGGTGTTACACACGCATTTTTTATACCCGAGCGCACTTGTGCACAAGGGTATTATAACTTTGTTCACATAACGGTTGTTTGTAACCCGCAAAACGAATCGAGATAGATATAGACGAAAACTGCGATATTTTAGTAACTACTGAAGATAGTTCATTCAAAATTGATATTTACAATGATTGCTAGACGAAAAATAAGAATATTACAAATTTTTGGAAAATAGGCGTAGCCACGCCCACTTATGGTTACATGTGTATATCTTGGTAACAGCTGCACCAATTTCTTCCAAACTTGGCACAGTTATTGGCCCTGGCACATCATACCAAACGGCCGTAAATTTTTGAAATCGGACAATAACCACGCCCACATCCCATATAACGGTAATTTAGAGAAATACGAAATCCTCGATAAATCGGTAAATATTAAAGCTAATTTGTTCGAAATTGATTATTGCAACAATTCTTTACCAAGACATACGCTTATGATAAAATTTTGGAAAATGGGCATGGCACCGCCCACTTATGATCACATATATGTATCTCGTTAACCGTTCTAGCAATTTGTACCAAACTCGATATGGTTATTGTGCTTACCACACAAAAGCAAACCGTTGAAAATTGTTGAAATCGGACTAAAATTACGGCCGCTTTTCATATAACGGTAAATTTCAGAAATGTTTGAAATTTCAATATTTCGAAATTTAAGGATGCTAATTTACTTAATATTTATACACTCCGGCTTATCATGTAGCGGTAGCTTTCGGAAAGGTGGAAAACATATATTTAATACTTGCGCCGGGTATTTAATGTTCGGCTCCGCCCGAACTTAGACTTTCTTACTTGTTTATGTATATATTCTCATGCACAGAAGAATAGATGCGTGCTGTTTTGACCAGTTTTGTCTGCTAGGTATGCACATATGTGCATACATATCTATGTAGGTATAATTTTTTTAATGTTCAATAATTCCTTATAAAATTTCCACTTATACACTTAGGTCTCTTTTTATGCGGTTCTTTTTTATGCGGATTTGAATTTATGCGGTTTTTCAAACACTTTTTTTAGCTGTAACGATTTTGCTTTTTTGAGAGTTTTTATTACTTTTTTTCAATGTGTAAAGGGCAATGCTTCTGATAAATAATTTGTCTTTGTATTCTTACATACAAGTAATTACTAAGTAATTCGGCTAAGTAACTTTGTTACATATATATAAATGATAATATAATATTTATAAAAATTATTGTTTTGTCTTTCATTTCATAAATAAGTAGGACATTAGCATTTTCAAATGAATATTCCTGGTTTAGTCCCCATACACATGTATGTATGTATGTAGAAAATACAAACTACTATTTGGGGTGTTAAACAGTATTTGATAATTAAGGCTGGTCCACATAAAACTTTCAAGTTGCGGCTGCTTTGAAATTCAACGCCAACGCAACGCCAAAGTTGTATGTGAACCGGCCTCTATTCTTTGTTTACGCAAATTTTCCCATGGCTACATATCCATACATACATATGTACATATGTACATATGTCCTTGAACAACAGGCCACAAATAAATTTTTTCACCAAGGATTATATTTCATTCAGTTTCAGACTATTTGTCCCGGTGTCCCAACCTTAAAATGTCCCGGGTTTAGTTTTACTGTCCCGGTTTTTGATTTGATTGCACAAATTTGAATAAAAGTTCAAAAATCACGCATAGTAAGCATGAATATTTTCTATTTGATTATCGTTTAAAAATGTTCGTATTTAAAAATAATACTTTCATAACACGCACACCTGGTGTTGATTCAAACTCAACATTTAAATGCACATTTACATGTCTGGCTGTAGCTGAGTGCGCGAAGATGCTTGCCACAATTTGCTAATTTCCAGAGGGTCAGGGTTCAATTCCCATTACAACCAGCATGGAATTTAAATATTTTTTTAACTTAATTATGAAAAAGCAATCGGTAATTGCAAATCGCTTCATTTTAATATGGGCGTATTTGAATTGAATATTTCTATACTAAATACTAAAATTTGTATACTTAAATGTATTACGAGTTGGGTTGGTGCTCTTTCATATGCGTATTTTTTTAATTTAGCACGCTTTTTTAATTCTAAACTTCTTTCTCTCAGTGCACCGGTTTAATTTGTGAAATAGTCACATTTCGAGATAGCTGAACTTTGCACGAGCAATAGTTGATGATTAGTATATCGATGGCTGAGTGGAAGATCGACCTATCTCGACAGCCAGTTCGAAAACGCCCTATCTTAGAAAATTTTTCAACAACGCTTTATCTCAGAAAACTTTTCAGGAAGCCCTATCTTAGATGCCGATTCAAAAACGCCCTAGCTCAGTATTTAGTTGAAGAACGCCCTATCTTAGAGGTCGATTCAAAAACGCCCTATCTCAGCTTATTTTCAATGTATTTCCCTTTGAGATAGGGTGTTTTTGAACCGAATTCTGAGATAGGGCGTTATTCAACCAAATTCTGAGGTAGGGTGTTTTTCAATAATATTCTGAATTAGGGCGTTTTTCAATCAAATTCTGAAGTAGGGCGTTCTTGAAAAGTTTTCTGAGATAGGGCGTTTTCGAACTGGCTGCCGAGATAGGTCGATCTTCCAATCAGGCATCGATATGTACCTAAGGACGTTCAAAATGACGTGCACAGAGTTTTACAATTATATTAAGGAAAAGACAAAAGTTTTGAAACAAGTTCACAGCAACGAAAAATATGACTGATATTTTAATGTTATCTTGTACTTATATTTTTTTCTTTCATGAAACCTAGAGTACTTATAAGTACAGTGCCGTACAAAATTATTGGCTCGGATGCTCTTTAATCAGATCACAATTTCTAATCAGATCTTCTAGAAAAATTTTTAAAATGTAGCTTTTGAGAAAATTAATAAAGTGCAAGTCTGATGTTGCCAGCAAATTTCGTTGATTTTTAGCATTTATTTTTTTTTTGCTGACAGTGTCTTCCATATAAAAAGAATTATCAAACATAGTTTGTATGGAAGAAACTCTCGGTAAAAACAATACCAAAAATCAACTAAAATTTAATGGGCTGCAAAACTTCATTTTAAAATTTTGTATAAAAAGTCTGATTAGAATGTTGCAAATTTGTTGAATTTTCCCGAGTTTAGCACAAAGTTTAACAATTTTATTTTTATGTTTTTTTATATATTTAGTATAAACTGTATTTTTATAAAGAATAAAAAACGTTCATGCATTGTAAAAAATTCTCTGTGCTTTAGTTGTGATAAGTTGTTTTGTTTTGTTGGCGTACGTTGTAATGATGTTATGATCTCATGTTTTTATGTTTTTGTTTTTGTCTGTCAAAATAAAATTTCCCTACATGCTTTCGCACGTCGAAATGAAAGAGAAGGGAGCGAGAGGCCCTCCCTAAAGTGTCCCGGTTTGGCAACAGAGATATTTGGCAGCCCTAGGTATACAGCATAAGTGCTACAAGTAGAAAACTATTTTGGGGTATTAACAAGTGCTTACTTGTTTTTTTGTTTCTGCGGCACAAATAACGATTATAATATCTTCGTTACTTACTTTTCTCTGTAAAGACAAAATGCATGTATATGTACATACATACATAAATACGTACATACATACATATATAAATATGCATGTTATGTATGTACATATGTATGTATATAACTCTAAACAATATTTCCCTGCAAGAACAGTGTCAGCCATTTGACCATTCATCTGACGTTCAGCAATGAAATTAATTTGTCAGTACGTAGAACAAAGTTTGTATCATTTTCTTAAGAGCACTATGCGAAAACTGATGTAAACAAATGTGTACGTGTGATTTTGCCTCTTGCTCTAACGCATCGAAATTTCCGAAAAGCCAAACATATATCTTCACCACTCACTCTCATTCATTTTATTGGGTCAGCGCTGATTGGAAATTTATCAGGGAAGACAAATGTCATTGTTTATGTATTAACCCGTCACAATCTATCAGAAATGACAATCGTCATTGTTGTTGCATAAGCCTGTCACAATCTATCAGAGATGACAATTGTCATTAATGACGCATTAACACGTCAAAAATGATAATTCTTTTTTCTTTTTTAATAAATATGATACTTTTTTAATTTTTTCATGAAAAATATTTATTTTTACATCTTAAATACCTTAAATCTATAGTTAACGTAAAAGCAATTCATTTAAAACTATTAAAAAAGAAAATATACCCCGTGTTAAAATTATAAAGGCACTACATATGTATATATAAGTTAAATTATTTTTTATACTTAATTATAGTTAAGTTTATCATAGTATATTCTTTAACAAAATCCGTATAAATGCAAGTGTCAAACTTTGTGCAATGTTCAAAAATGTCAACAAACTTTGATAACCATTCAAAGCTTTCTAATTAGAGTTATAAGAAAGTTTTTGAGTGTTCTAGCCCGTTCAATTTTAGTGCAATAAAGTGCAAGTTGGAAGTAATTAAGACTTACCGTTCATTTTGGGAAATTTTTTATTTTCCGTTGATGTTACTAATTTTTTCATACAAACTATGCATGTTAGACGATATTTTATATAGCAAAAAACGAGCAACAAAAAAAAAATACCAAAAATCAACGGTAAGTCCTAGCTACTTCAAACTTACACTTTATTGCACTAAAATGAAATGGGCTACAAAACTGCATACTCGAAATTTTTACCAAGGTTTGGTAACTTTTTTAAACATTACACAAAATTAGAAACATGGATTTGTATGGCCTTTACCAAAGAATAAACTATATTTTTATAAAAAACTAACTAAAATGAAATAATAAAGACTTAATGAAACTTGTCAATATGTGGTGCGTTTATAATTTTGACACGCGGTGTAATGTTACGTTAGGGGCTTCAAAAAATATTTAACTTAAAAAATTATTCATTTTTAATTGGAAAATTGAGTAAGGCACTGTTTGTTTTAGTTAAGAAAATAAAGTATATCCTTACAATTAGTTTTAAATTTTTTGTTTTTGAATCCATTAAAATGCCTTTAAAGTTTCAAAGAACTAATAACTTAAAAAAAAAGCGCTAACAAATACATCAATTCTCTGAGGTGTAGTCGTTTCTGTATCAGCGGAAAAGTAAAAATATCAGAAATATAAGAAAAATACTTTTTACTGTCTTAAAAAATATATCTAATTTTTGCTTTGAAAAGGATTTAATTTTCAAAAGTACAAATAACATATGTATATCTTATTTCAAGACAGAAAAAAAGTATTTTTTATATTTCTGATATTTTTACTTTTCCGCTGATACAGAAACGACTACACCTCAGAGAATTGATGTATTTTTAGCGTTTTTTTGTTTAAGTTGTTAGTCCTTTAATATGTCAAAGGCCTTTTAAAGGATAAAAGAACAGAAAATTAAAAACTAAGTGTAAGACTATACTACACTTTAAGAGTACAACTTTACAACAAGCTTTTCAGGCGTTCAGCGCTTTTTAGACTTTCAGAAATAGCTGAATTGTGTAGGTGAAGGCCTGAAAACCGGCAAACGCCGGAAAAGCTTGTTGTGGAGTTGTACTCTATCCCTATCTTGTACTTATTGTATTCTATTTTTCTTCGATATATATTTCTTCTGCTTCATGCGATGATGGCTCTTCTCTACAGCCTTTCGCACACCTCTTTCAAACTCGAAGGCACCATGTAGTTGAAAAACGCCTAAATAAAAAATAAAATTGATTAAAAAATGACTTCGGCTTATTTTTGTTTGCAATTTATTTACCTCTCAATACTTTTTCTATAACATCCAGTTTCGCTAACGCTTGCCTTTCTCCCCTTCCATCCCAATTGAAGGACTCCAGGAGAGTATCTGTAAACAAATTCCGAAGGACTCCATCGACCTCCTCAGATGTGCCCTTCAGCTTATGACAATATGTTGTCTGCAGAAAATAACCATACAGAAAGAATATATTAACATAAGAAGGTAGAAAGATTATGCTCATTTTTTACCATTGCTTGCGCGAAGTGAGGTTCCTTTAGTTTTTCCTCAACCTCCAATACCGATTCAAGGGTGTTGATTGGGAGCATTCTGGCCACTTCGTCAAGGGCGTCGTCTCTTAACTCCCCAGTCATTAGGCAGACTGATCGCTCTACTTTTTTTATCGCGACCTTGCATTCGCGGAGCAAAGTGTTTTGGGCAAGGGTTTCAGATTTATCAACGTACTGTTCAAAAAAAATAAGGTACATGTTTATATATAAGTTTTAAATTTTTATAATTATTTCTTACATCGTGACTGAGTTTTTCAACCTGCTCACTTATGACACCTTGGTTGTGGATCAGCGTTCCCTGCACTTCCCCAAAAAATTCCAACTTTGAGTGTATAACAGTTTGCTAAAAGAAATATTTAAAATAGATACATCTATTAACACATACATATTTATTTTTTGCAGTATATATATACATATGTATATATATATATATG
Organism: Rhagoletis zephyria; assembly: GCF_001687245.7. NCBI lineage: Eukaryota > Metazoa > Arthropoda > Insecta > Diptera > Tephritidae > Rhagoletis > Rhagoletis zephyria. The sequence continues at coordinate 222,226 of NW_016157629.1, read as the reverse complement.
TATATGTTTATATGTATATATAAATATAGTACATTCTATAACATAAAACATATAGTCGAAGTTTAAAACTTTGTGGACAATTCAGGAAGATTTAACATATTTATAGAATGTACTATATTTATATATACATATATACATACATATGCAAAAAGTAAATGTGTGCTATTTACGTGAACGCCACTGTATTTGAAGGAATATCGCATGTACATTGGTGCACAAAATAATAGGAGTGTGGAATTAGAATTAAAAAATGAATTTTTAAATTATAAGTAGCCAAGACTGGTAAAATAGTCACACTCGTATTATTTTCTAAGCCACTGTATATAATAAAGTATGGAAATTAGCACAAAATGTTTTTACATACATTGGCTTCCAACGTCGACAACTTTTCCCCTATCACCATTTGGTTTGCCAAAATTTGTTTCAGCATTCCCATCATCTCTGAAATGAAAAAAAAAATATATACATACATATTAAATTGAATTCAGCGGTAAATTTTAAATTACCGTCATTAAATGCTACAGATGCCACTGAACCTGATTCAACCTGAGGTGCTGTTGCTGAACCGCTTATTGGGGTTGACGTGGTTGTCTGCATAGCATTTTCAGCTGAGGTTATGTAGCACTTTTTTTGTATAATAGACTCAAGATCTAAGACAAGAAAAATTTGCAAACATGTGCGTAACTAGAGAAAAGTTGTTTTGCTTACCATTTTGCTCCTGACTCTCTTGAAAAAGGGAGCTTTCAAATAGGTTGCTAATGTTAAAACTCATGTAAAATTATATAAATTTATTAATTTTATTGTTTTTTATTACTTCATTTAAACGGAATGTGCGGTATTGTGTGAAAAATCGTGAAACAAATTGTGTAAGAGAGGAATCAAAAGAAATTTTCCAGAGTTAGGGATACAAAAATATTTATAGTCAATGTCTTTAATAGCAACTTCAACTACTTGAGCACTTAAATTACTAGCGAAAACTATTCCCAGACCACTGGCGGAAAGAAGAGGTTCCTCAAAATAATTTTCTATTGTCTGAAAAGCGTTACAATGAATTTTATCTGACTCGGATGACTTTATAATGTTAAAAGCTTTCAAAGGTCCAATTTTTTGACTAAAACAAAAACAGTCTTTTTCTTTAAGAGGATTTATCTGAAATGATCCAATCGAAGTATTGTTAAAATCAGAATTAAGTCCTTGTCTCTCATTGAGCCTTAAATATATTTGCTGTAAAATTTGACTGGGCTTGTTAACCAGTTTTTTAAGGAACTGCATATAGTTTTCGAATCAGTACGCTGAAAAGGAATCTAAAGGGCCAAACTGTTTGACACAATCTGACAAATGAAGCAAGCCGTGGATATTGAAGCTAACTAACTCATCACCATATATGCTTCCGAAATAATTTACGAAATCATTTAAGAGTGATTGGGCAACGTTGTCTTACACGACTTCTCACTTGATAGGAGTCTTATACCGCTATGCAACAACAAGAAAAGGTAGTATGAGTCATTATTTATGCAATCTTTTAAAAGAAATATTCCTGTGTATAACAAAAATTGCCTAAATTCAGTGGACTTCCAATGATTTATTTCATCAAGGCTTCTAGATACACGACCGAATTCAGATGGAATAAATTGAGCAACATGTTTTATTTTTTTATTTATATTTTTTATATTAGCCTTTTTTAAAAACAGTTTCAGCAATTTTCTAGTGACTCCTAAATCGACTAAATGCATAGAATCTAGAGGAAATTGGGATACCATTCCAAAACCTGCTTCTTCCAAAACGCTCTTTTTTTCTTTAAATTCGGCAACATGGTGAGAGGTATTAGTTCTCAATTCAAAAGTTATATCTGATCTAAGTGGGCCAACTTCTTTCAAAAAACACACCCTTCTGTCTCTATACAATCCTTCCTGACAACATTTGGGGCAACCATTTTTAGCATTATGTGACATAATACCTGTAACATACGCCCTAGCTGGAGAATCGCAAGAAAATAAACGGACATTAAACTTTTTTAAAGCTTGGCTTTGACCAACTTTAACCCCGTTTTCTCTTAAAAACTTCACTTCTGAGCAAAAATCTGCCATAAAACTATTAATGTTTTCCGGCTTTTTAAAACCGGAAAAACAAGCGATCATAAATGGTGGGACATTAGGGAAGTCTGAAAGCGCTCCAAGTATGGGCCACAAAACTCTATTCGAACTCTTAAAGAGTTGTAAGAGATTAAGACTTCTTTCATATTTTCAACATCGAATGAGTTCGAAAGAAAATACTTCTGTATACCTATGTATAAAAACTCGCCATTGGGAATATTCCTAACGCTAACCTTTTGCCTGCTTGTATTTAGGAGAGTTTTTGCGGAAAGCGGTAAACCTTCAACTCCTATTCTGCGCAAAGTTTTCAGAAAATCATCTAATGCATTTTGAGATGCATTGTTCCTAATGGCCCATAGCCTAATTTCTTCACTTTTTTGTACAGAGTCAACACTTAAATCATCTAAAGATCCTGAAGTTAAAGGCTCAGTATCAGGTTCGACTAATTCAAAATCTAATTCAGAATTTTCACCAACAGACGGATCACGCAAGGATCCTAATGGTAAAGATTCAGCAACTGCATCACCACCCAAAATTTCGGTGTCACAGTCGATTAAAAAATCAGAACTAGTCGACGCAGACTGTACAGGGTCAGATGTAACGCCTTTCCTGAGGAGAAGTTCACTATTTTCACAATCACTTTTAATATATTTAATTTTATTTTCGAATTCACTTTTTTTCACACTTCCCACACATTCCGCGAATTCCTTATATTTTTTAACATTGGATTCGAAAATCCTCTTTTCCTTATTTAAGGAGTTTTGAAAAGCCCGTTTTTTCATAGTACACTTATCTTTTATTATTATTTCCTTTTAATATGCCGCTTCTAAATAAATGCTTCTTTTCACCTCTGAGTTTTCACAAAGAATGCGCGTGGGTTCAGAAATTTCGCAGTTCTGCCAAATTTTTGCAGATACAATCATTTGATGGATAATCTGTCGGTCAGTAGTGATAAAGTCAGTAAATCGGTTCTCTCATTCTCGCATATGTAGTTATGAAGTTCGCATAATAACAGCCGAATGTCTCTTTTTGGCAATCACAATGGCAAACAGTCAATGGGTAAACTGTCGGTCAGTACTGATAAAGTCAGTAAATCGGTTCTCTCATTCTCGCATGTGTAGTTATAAGGTTAGCATAATCAGACGCAGTTGTCTCTTTTTGACAATCACAATGGCCCACATTTGAAAAGTAATCTGTCGGTCAGTGCTGACATAACGAATGTGAGTGTAGTGGTAATTTTGTCAGTACGTTCTTGCAGGGTTTATTTATTGTTTTAAATGCTGCCCTAATATAATATTCACATATTTATATGCATAGTACATATGTACATACAATTATTAACATACTTTCGTAAATAATCTATTGACTACATTCCCACATTTTTATGCACAAAAATGCATGTGTTGTATAGTACACTCGGAGCGCTCGCTCGTCGCTCACTCGTCTTACCTAGCAGAGCGAGTATGCAGACACCTACTCGCCTCGCACTCATGGTTGCCACTCGCCACCATTTTTTTCTACCAAAATCTCTTAAGAAAAGTTACCAAAAGTTACCAAATCTTCAATAGCAAAATCTGCTAAAACTGCTATATTTCATAACAAATGTGTATATACTTACAGCCCGATTCTGTGCACTTAATAAATTCAATATTTTTGTAAATTGTCAATTTTCGATTATTTATCAAAAACTCCCTGTTCTGTTTCGTTTCTACCAAAAAATGTCGCCTTTTGATTGCCCCTTTCTCTTTTCGTGTTCGATTCTAAATTAAAGGCAAAGGGTGAGAAAATTTTGTGTTCATTTCTCAAAGTGCCACACTCGTGTAAAGGCACCTTTTGTGCCCCTTAAAGCTTTGTCAGGGGAGATGGTTGCCCATGAAAATCAGATGGTTGCTTAAAACGATAATATGATGAAATGCATGAGGTGGACAAGAACTAGAAGGCAAAAACATGCCTTTTCAAAGAGTTGAGTGTAACATCAAACACATTTTGCACCGGGCAAGACAACACTTTTTGGTAGAAACGCAATCACCATAAATCAATTTTCTTGATAAATTATCAAAATTTAAAATGCTATTGACAATTATAATAATTTGATTTTTATAAGAAAATACTTTTCTATCAATTACTGCATGTGCCGATATTCTCGTTTTCGTTGTTGGTGTTTCCGACAGGGTAGGAGTATGATGTAATGTGGAACGATTTTTCGTCATCTTTTGGCAAATTTGCTTTGGAGACAAACCGGTTTCGGCGTTGTTCCATCTTTAGTGTCATTTTTCGTTCGGAATGTGCCGACAGATTTCTGAAACCATTTGGGGATAGATTTTTTCGTTTGGGGATGTGGGGATTTTTGTTTGGTTTAAAATATTCATATTGAAATTAAAATACATACATTTTACTGCCTGCCCTTAAACATTTCTCAAACAAAGATTTTCTTTGTCAAAGCATTATTCGTGGCAAATGCCTGTTTTAATTGGCTTTTGCTTAACATACAATTTTCTCTCACTTCATTACACCAAATTGTAAGAGGGTCGCTGTGATTGGCATTTGTCGAATGGACTGCATATATTTCTGATTTCCTTAGTGTAAAAAGAATTTTACAAAGTGGCAAGCGCGCAAACAAAATTTGACGAACTTACAGACAGCAATGGGAATAGGAACCTTGGGCCGAAGGTATGTTGTTAAATAGTCTCCAAAAACCATAAAAGATAAGAAACCGCTATACGTAAATAACCAAATGATCTCATACACTGAGAAAAAGGATTAGTTTCGACAACTAAAGATATTTAGTTCCCGAATTTCGACAATATTTGGGAACTGTTACCAAGGATTGGGAACTATTACCATCGATTGGTTATTATAACTAAATATATTAAAGCTTCTAATATTCATCTAGGTTGTAACAAATCGTTAATTTAGTTGAAGGGTTTGGTTAATACTAATAAATATTTCTTTGAAGCATATTTCTACAAATTCCATTCAACTTAACGTATGGTTCATAAAAGGATGTTATTAAGCTCTGCTAATGCAGATAAGCTTTCTTTCAACACGTGGTTTAGTCATAGTTACCAAATCTTAGTTGAGGCAACCACGATTTGGTTTGAGAGTGGAACATATTCATGCTTGTGAGCCACCCCTAAAGAATGCTGAGCGCTCTCTGAGCACATACGAAGAGCGCCAGCTGAGCAATGCACACAGTCCCACTTATTGAATCGTTTGAATGCGCTAGTATGCCGACCATTGCATTGTGCGTGGAAATCATTGCTCCGCTACCGCTGTTCGTATATGGGTGAAACACGCATGTGGTCCCAGAGCGCTCAGTAAGCTATGGCATGTCGATCGCTGCGCCATGTGTGCTATGACATGCCCATACTTGTTTGTCACAGTTTCAGTTTTGCTATCATCGCGGGTTGTTTCGGTGCGCGCATAGTTTAAAGTTTAATTAAAAATATAAAGTTTGATGCCAACCGGGGTTTTTCAGTGGATATATAATTCATGTGAATTATAATTTGAAAGTGTCTATTTAGCTAAGGAAAAAGCAAAGCAGTATACTTCCAGCAGATATTGACCTGGGTTTTCGCACGACTGTTCCTGTTTCATCGTTGTTTTTTAGGAAATTCTTACCACCATATACATATGTATTATTTACTTTAGTAACTAACTTATGTAAATATGTACGTATTTTTATGCTTAATATATGCAAATAAAAGAAGAAAGTAAACACAACAAACATCGAGTAAATTTTTATTTGTGTCAAACTGAAACTTTTTTCCCAATAATAAACGGTTAGCTGATTCAAGTCTACGGCAAGTTCACAAGATTAATTGAAAACTTGTATCAACCAAAGCATTGTTTATATTTGCTCAACAATGATTTTATTCAACTAACAATATTGTCCAATCAAGGTAGTCGTTTTGTAATTATTAACAAATATACATTTGTCCCAACTAGAAGTCTTAAGTAAATTGCAGACTTTCGTGAACTATATATTTATTTCGCCATATCCAACTATGCCACTTGATCACTATAACCAAATCTTGGTTATTATAACTAAACCTTTTTCTGGGTGTATATATGTACATATATACATCTGTGAAAATTTGTAATAGAAAAGTATTCAAAACTGTAATTAAAATGAACTAACAGAAATGAGAATACATATTTTTTATTTCTTACTTAAGGGGATTTAAATGGGGATTTAGCAGAAAAATGCGGATTTTTTGGGTATAACTGCGGCTCGATATGGGGATGCACTATACCGAACTTCTGGCAACACTGTGTGCCGATATTTGAACCTGTGACTCACGGAATAATAGCACCGGCATACAAAAAAAGTGGCGGGTGCTTTTAATCGAACTTTCGAGCTATTTTTTTTTCATAATTTACAGTACGTGTCAAGCGGACCTCAGATTCGGATTCTGTGGGTCGAAATACATGTCGGTATGTGGGACTAGTAAAAAGCACGCGACATTTTTTTTTGTGCCGGAATAATCAAAACGATTTGTGGACCTTACCAAAAATTGCCAGATAGCCGAATTTTTATACCATTTTTACTGTAGAATTCAAAATGTATCGCAAACATTCGAAAGTTGTTTCAGAAGTTCAGCCCGTGGTGCTGACACTGTAATTCAAATATTTCCAGTATTCGAATATGAGATAACTCTAGTTTTATGGAAGTAAGTTTGTAGAAATGTCAGTAGTGCTGCCACTGAAACTCGAAGGGTTTTTATAATTACGCATAGGCAAAAACATAATTAATTTCTTTCTAGTAATGCAAATAGATGTTTGGTTGCAAAAGTTACCAAAATAAAATAAAAGTTACCAAGTTACCAAATCGTTAAAAGTTACCAATTTTGGTAGAAAGTTACCAATTGTGGCAACCATGCTCGCACAGCGAGCGAGGCAACATACAGCAGCCTCGCTCGTTTAATAGGAGCGCGAGCAAACAAGCAGCGCTCGGTCGTTTGCCGAGCAAGCCAAACTTCTCGTGCCTCGCCTCATTGCTGCTACGAGTGCCAGCTGCGAGCGCCTCGTTGCCTGCGAGGCATTGAGTAGGAGTTCGCTCGCTCGCTCGCTCGAACTCCGAGTTTTTGCCCACCCTAGTTACAACTTACTTTTTAATAAAATAAAAATTCCTTAAAAAAATATTAAGATTTCCAAAATAATTATTTGATTAGACAATTTACGAAAAGTAGAAACGTCAGCAAGCACAGTTTATGTCAAAAAAATTAAAAGTGAAACTAGCTTCTTTTTTTGTATCAGCGCCCCAGAGTGGGGCAAAAAAGGCTGCTGTGGATATATGAATTTTGAGAGCCCAAATATGAACCGATTACAAGTTTCTTTTTTTTTAAATAAAAGATAATTAAATTTCGTGTCGATCTATCCATGGCGATTTTTCAAAAAAGTCTGGGGTTTTATTTGTTTATGTTGAAAATTTTTTTTTCACGTTTGAATGCTTCCACTTTTTTTGGAAAATACTGGAAATTAATTTCAAATGCCTGCAATTATTCAAAAAACTATTCATAAACATTTTTCCATAGGAAACATTTAATTAAAAAATATTTTTAATTTGCCATCTATACTGATATATATTTTGAAAGCCGTTTTTTTCTAATCGAAAAACTCGAGAACAGCTGTACCGATATTTTTGAAATTTTGGACATCGACTCTAGACCCTCAAAGGATGGCAATAGAAGAAGAATAATTTCGATATATCAATGGACGTGGCACCTCCTATACAAACTAAAGTCTCTGGAAGTATTCATCGTAGAGTGCTGCAACTTAGTATAGAGACATATAATATCAACGCCAAACTCATGGAAAAAAATGGGAGTTATTGAAAAAGGGGGCGTGGCACCTCTCATACAAACTGAATTTCTCACATTAGAATTTGTATGTGGTGTGAGAAATTCAGTTTGTATGGGGGGTTTTCAAAATATATATTAGTATAGATAACGAATGAAATACATTTTTTAATTAAATGTATCCTATGGAAAATTGTTTATGGATATTTTTTTAAAGAATTGCCGACATTTGAAATTAATTTCCAAAAAAGTGGAAGCATCCAAACGTGAAATTTTTTTTTTAATTTTTCGACATAAATAAATAAAAACCCAGAGCTTCTTTAAAAAATCGCCACGGATAGATCGACGCGAAATTTAATTATCTTTTATTAAAAAAAAAAAAGAAACTTTAAATCGGTTCATAGTTGGGCTCTCAAAATTCATTTGTCCACAACATCCTTTTTTGCCCCTCTGTGCGACCCCACATGTCCGGCGTGTAAGAATCTGCAGCTTTACTTTCGAATAATTCAGGGCTCTTCTGGTGCGAATTGAAGCCGTCCTCAAACTCGAAGCCTCTGTCTGGACTTTCTTAAGCCCCAGGCCCTCTTGCCAAACTGTGCTTCCTTCCAGCGGCGAATTATCCGCGCAAAGCACGATAAATAGTTATGAACACACTTTCCTATTGTATATAAGAGGGGCCTTACCTTCCCGTTGTAATTATTAAATATTGTACCCAAGTACTTCTCATTTCTCTGCATTTGATTCTCATCATGACTGCGCGAAAGGCATGCCTCCTGGCCCCAACGTCCGAAACGGATAACTGCCTCTAATGTCCACTCTGCCACCGATACCATGCCTTGAGGACGTGTCCAGCATTCAAGGCAATGAAGCCACCGACGCGAATTACAGCACCCCGGGCGTAAAGGTATTGTGTCAGCTGCCTTGCGCTCACCCACACCACCGGTGAATGCGACTCGCCAGACAGCTACAAGAACTGCGGGTTGGCGCATCACACTTTTCTGCATGTGGAAGCCAATAACAATGCGCGCATGGACCAACCAAAAAGCAGCCCAAGCAGCGCGTCTGCATCTGTCAGAAAGACCCCACTGAAGGTACGTAGGCCAGTCAAGGTGCCCGTCAATAAGGAAAAAAAAGGGGCAGAAGAAGGCGCAGACCACCGCGGGCAACCATCGCGGAAGAGCACCGCTCAATGGACGATCGCAACACCATCCGCGCACTGAAAGAGTTGCAGGAAACGCTTAGCAACGCATTTCTGCACAGCGGGGACGATGTTCAAGCCGCCGCTTAAATCCATTATGACGGCCGTGCGCACAAACCTCGGTCGCAGCTGTTTGGTAGTTTACCGATTACCGAGCGCGCACGGCCGCTTACCAACATCGCTGCAAATCAGCTAAAGTTAGTTCAGCTAACATGGATGGATTTCAATAAATTTGGTATATACACATTAGAAACGTTGATTTTTTCCCTTTTTACGATCCCAGGATATTCGGGATCTCGTTATCACCATCCCCGGATCTAGATACTCATTATGTTTCAACAACCTAAATGGAAAAAAAATACTTTAATATTGTTTGAGAAGCTCTTCTACGATAAAATATATAATAATTTAAAGTGAAAATTATTTCATAAGTAACAACACAGAAGACGGTAATTAAATGTATACGCAATTAATAATACTTAGCTTGTACATATCTGATAAAGTAACTTAAGGTATGTCGAAAAAAGCTCGATGCAAAAAAATATAAGCAGCGTTCCAATTCCCGTCGCCGTTAAGTTGGTGGTGTAGATGCGGTTGAGAGGACTCCCGTCTTTGCGCTGGTCGGCTCTGAACTCATGACCCCATAAGGGCATGGGTCAACCCTCACCATAGTCTTGTTCAGAGGTAGCTATGGGACCATTTAAACGCGACTACACGCCTGGGTTTTGGATAGCGGCTCTGAGTGGGGACCCAACAGAATAAGAAAGACAATAACAACAAAAAACCAATAAACCAACGGAAAAATAAGCCTTCGAGGGGTGGCGGGGAGTCGGAGCCGACCCCCAAAGCCGGCTCATCTGGGGGGGCTACAGCACCACCTGCGGTATGCGAGGCGAAACCGCCTCGTTCCCCACAAGAAGCCTTCGGGAATGCCTAAACGGCAAATATCGTCGGGCCGAAAGGCTTACTCCAACAGCCACATGGCTACCAAGATTTTGGAGCGCTGTGGCGGTCAAGATGCTTCTCAGCTCACTGAGAAACATTTGAAAACGCTCGAGTGGGCCAAAGGGGTGATGTGTCGCCTGGATGAGAAGGCCAAGAACCCGACGAAAGGAGAGGCGAGTGCGCCTCCTACGGGTCCTAGGAGACAAAGGTCTCAAGAGGGAGAAGGCTCCCTCGCAAAAAGACCCAGGAATGGGGTTGCGCCTGCTCTGTTCAGCGAAATCGCTAAGCAGGCGGGATGAACTACCCTGGGGGTCCTCGATCGAGGCAGAGAAGATGGCACCATATCCAGGGAAAACTGGAGGCGCGTGGCAGCAGCCATCTCCTCTGTCTTTCTGAAGGTGGTCAGAGGAAACCCTGGTCCACCTCCGCGTTGTGAGGATGGTGGGTGGCATCATGGCATCTACAAAATTATTGTATGCGCCGACGAGCGGTCGGTATCATTATACAAGTCTGCAGTGTCTCTGGTGGGGGAGGTTTGGGAGGGCGCCAAGCTGGAAGCCGTGGAGGAAAAGGATCTTCCTGCCCGCCCGCGGGCCCGCGTCTGGCTCCCCCCCGAGCCCTCCGCACCGGATTGAGGAAATCCTCCGTTACTGCAACCCGAATCTGCCCACGCACAACTGGAGGGTTGTCAGATTTGAGGGGTCCAAGGATTCCGAGGAGTCGCATCGGCAAGCGCTGATACTACTCAATGCGATATCCCTCGGCCCCCTCGCTGAATCCAGGGGAGTCATCACCTATGGACTCGAAAGGGTTGTCCTTAGGGTTTACCAATCCGATTCCAGGGGTGATGGCTCTCAACCTCCTGAGGTGCCGAAAACGCGTGAGCCCGCGGCGGAGGAAGCCCACATGAGTATGGAGGTAGAATCCGTCATGGTGCTGAGGATGCTCTCTCTACGGAGGGATCCGTCGTCAGCATTGGGCGGTTCTACGACAGGGCGGAGGAAGAGAGGCTCTTAGCATCAGTAAACGAGGACGTCGAACTGGCGCGGCTGGAGCGTACTTTGGAGGATGAAGATCCTGCAAATAAACCTCTAACACTCTAAGGCGGCGTCCGCAAATCTCCTTATCCACCTTGAGCAAGGTGGAGCCGACCTAGTCCTGATCCAGTAGCTGTGGCTAAGCTGTAGTGGTATCTCCGGGATCAGGACGCCTAATTTCAAGCTGATGGTGAAGAATCTAGCAGGTAGACCAAGATCCTGCATGCTCATCAGAAATGAATTCAAATCACTTATTCTACCTAATTTCAGCAACGAGGACATTGTGACTGTAAGCCTGGATAGCGGTGCCAGAAAGCTCTGGATTATATCCGCATACATGGCTCATGACGACGAGGTGGAACCACCTCCATTACTGCTACGTGAAGCCATAGCCGAAGCGAGGCGACAGAAAGCCGATGTAATTATTGGATCAGATGCTAATTCACGACACTCGTGCTGGGGAAGCTCAGATATCAATGCAAGAGGTGAGTCACTTTTTGACTATATTCTAAGTGAAGACTTATGTATCTGTAATAGAGGAAACGAACCGACCTTTATCACCGCGGCAAGTCAAGAGGTCCTTGACCTCACCCTAGCCTCGTCTTCTGTAATATCCCGAGTTTCCGACTGGAGGGCTCTTAATGATCACTCCTATTCGGACCATAGGTATATCCAGCTTTTTCTGGACGAAGATCGTCCCAAAAGTATCCCCTTTAGGAACCTTAGGAGAACAAACTGGGACCTCTATAGTAAAAAACTTCGGGAACTACTCCCAGAGGCCCCCCAGGAGAGCTTAAGCACCGAAGGCTCGATGGATGTTATGGTGGATAAGTTTACATCAGCTTGTAGGAGTGCCATCGAAATCTCATGCCCGCTGAGTAGGCCTGGGGGCAAAGTACGACCAAAATGGTGGACGGTGGAGCTCTCAGAACTCAGGGCGACGAGTAGACTCCTGTTCAATAAAGCCAGGAAGAGTGGACAACACTCCGACTGGGAACTCTATAAGATCGGACTAGGCATCTATAAGTCCGAGATAAGAAAGGCCAAAACCGAGTCATGGAGAAACTTCTGCGAAGCCGTAGAAGGTTGTAGTGAATCATCTCGATTTAGGCGAATCTTTGCGGGGAGTCCCGTACCCTTGGGATACCTGAGGGACGAAGAGGGCAACTGGGCGATAAGTGGAGAGGAATCGCTTAAGCTACTCCTTGATACTCATTTCCCAGGAAATTCTGCACCGCGTGAACCCACCGGTGTTGGAAAGGGCGAATGCTCTGCCTTGTAGTGCTCATATGTCATTTTTCCCACTGGGCCATTCGAGACCCGAAATATTAAATTCCGCCAGCGATGACCTAGAGAAAACTCACTGAAGATTAACTACAGCTTCACACGCCACCCCCGTCGCACCATACCAAGCTCATACATTTGTGTGTGCATTATGGATGTTTCGAATGGCACGCTTGATCATTTGATGCGAATGCGAATGTCGAATGCATATATTCGCAACATACCTGTTGTGCATAATCACGCGAGTGATGACGTAGCTGCGCAAACGGTTTCTTGTGATCTACATATGTACATGTCGCTAGCGAGCCTAGGTAGTCGCGTATGCTTAAAACTTGTACGTTCTCTTGTTTTTTCTTTTGACGCTCGCTAAACAATGCAAGCCAACAAATTGCACAGGATACCGTTGCCGGACGATTAGCTATTTTCCAAGGTCAACATTTGTAAAGCTTAGCTCTACTCTGGCTTGGCAATGAAAATTTAGTTCTTCGTAACAATCGAGTGGAGCCACAGGTGTCTGGAAAAAAAAAGTGCGTACATAAAGTGTAGTAAGATCCTAATGTAAGACCATTGGATCAGTGGAAAATATAGTTGAATAAATTTAGCTGCATCAGCCAGCAACGTTTCTAGACAGCGTTCTTATTGGAAAAGGTATGTCTAATAATTTGCTTTGCAAAGAAAATGTGGGGTGTAGTGACTTACGAAACTTCGTTTCCATAGAGTTTCGAAATCAGCGTGGATAGCATAAAAGTCGGCTCGTTCAAGGCTACAGCTTGGAAATATTGACCAAACCTCACCAAAATTGCGTTGCATGAAGAGTAAAACAACGGAATATACCATTCGCCAAGAGCAGCAGCCACGGCCGCCCCAGAGGCCTCAAGTACAGTTCCGTTCCACCGCAAAACTCACCGATTTGCTCCATAGATTTCATGACCATGTTAATGTAATCTTGTAGACGAATGCTACCGCGCCGTCAAGCTCAGTATTTTCATGGTTAACCATACAATCGCTAAAAATCCATCTAAAAGTTTATTTCATTCGGATCAAGTATTTNGAGGCCAGGTTCGCTTCCGGTGGTCGTCATACCCTTTGTTCAAGCGAATTCAATATATTACTAAAATGGATTTTGTTTCCGGCATTTGAGCTAGGGAACCTTAGAACGAGTTGAATATAATTTTTATAAAATTTATTTTGTTCAATACACATAATATTAATATAATAAAAAATAGTGTAATATTGGATAGCATAGTAAGCTCCTAACTTGATTTGGATTTTTTTTTGGTTTGAGTTTTTTTTTTGCAAACATTGAGCACTTGAATAATTATTGTTCAAAAACCTAATATAGTTATGTTAAGGTTAGGTTTAGAAATAATTATAATATATAATAAATTAGTAAAAATTTGATAATTGCCTGAATTGTAACTATGGATTTTTAATTTAACGTTGTAGATGACGAAATGTAGGGGTACATCTTGCTATATGACATAGGCATTTTATTGGGTTAATGGACATGAACTTGCAGCGTCATTAACAGGTTGGGTGGGTAACGACAGGGGAAAAGCTACCATCCTTTTTTTCCCCCTCTTTTGAGCTATAGTCGTTGTGGATTCCCTATTTACACTTCAATTGAACACTGTGGTGTGGATGTAAGTTATTTTTTTGTTGCTGCCTTAGGATTTAATGATTTCGCTGGCTTAGCTTCCTGTTATAAAGATGTTCCTTGTTATGTTTTTCGGCATACATATAAGTTTTATGTACAACTTCCGCTGCATAAGACTACGGCAAGCCCACTCCCATTTCCCTGCGCTAAGCTGAAGCATAGCTAGGTATGCCGACCCGCTGTAGTCCTTATACACCTACCCGTTTTCCGTTGTTTGGGCAGCAGTTTAGGAGGAAGTTTGTTACAGAAAAATGGCGCCCAACGTGGGGCCAAGTCAAGTAGATTTTGAAGTAATACTACCACCTGGACTTGGAATAATTGTTAGGAGATTTTTCTTGCGAGAATTATATTCTACAATTTAATTTAGAAAATTAAATCTTCTGAATCTTCTTGTCAAAGCTGCAAATTTTTTTTTGTGAACTTTCCTTTGGTACTGGGGGAAGAGGTTGGATTTGCAGAGTTTGGATTATTCCGGATTCTGACCACTTATTATCCCAAGGTACTATTATATTTTCATAAATTTCGCTTTAAGTCTTATATGGTAGAGAAGCTGGATTGGCAGATAATTGTGATTACTGATTACTGACCGCGGATTCGACATATGAGGGTGGAGTGTAAATTTTTCTCAATATTTCTGGTTGAGGACAAACTGAATTGAAGATTTTCTGGATTATTTCGGATTCTGCAATTTGTGTTAAATATTTAAACTTTCGATACTTTAATTTTTGCAACGAGGCGGATTTTTGGCAAACAGTTTAAGATTCCATACCCCTCGGTGAATTATTTTCCCATTTTACTTTCGGATTTTTTCTTCGCGTGGATTATTTCAGCGATTTACCAAAGTAAACTCGTAAATTTAAATGCTGTTTGCCAGCTATATTATTCCAGCGTAAGGGAATCGTACAATATCAGCTTATAAGTACTTTTTTTTTGTCATTTGGAATAGAACCCTGCAGAGTAGTCATCTAAAATTTTTTTCTTTGATTCATCGCGAGGTTATTTGGATAGAAATAAGTTCGCAATCAATTGCGTTGATGAGTATTGAACAACTTTGACTTTGCTTAATTTCAACGAATATTCTCTTTAAATAAATTTTGTTGATAATGCCGGTGCAACGTAGCCCGGGAGGTGCTTCTGGCGGCATAGAAGCAGACACGGGGAATAACACTGTTTGTGTAATATGCAGAGAGGTTTTGGAACCTAGTACAAATAGAGTAGAAACTACATGCAACCATTATTTTCACATAACGTGCATTCGCACTTGGTTAGAAAGCAATGAGACATGCCCCGTATGTAGGCAAGTCTGTAATGCCCCTGAATTGAAGATGGTGCCGAGTGATAATGAAAGGCAATCAACTAGTCACAGAACAGGTGCAGTACCACGCAATCGTCCGCATACCCGTCGACACGCACAGAGTAATCTTCAGA
>NW_016157629.1:177979-206758 GCF_001687245.7 Rhagoletis zephyria | reverse complement strand
TGCGAGCTCCAGTTGCTCCAGTAGCAACAATAGAACAGATACAAGGGCGTAATGCTCCCCAACCGGAAGGGGGTACCGATGTCGTTTCCGAGCAGAGAATACAGGACATGATATCTCAGTCTTTGAATGCATTTCGAAGCGAAATTACTAACGTTATTTCTAATGATATACAAAATATGTTTCGGAATATGAATATAGAAAGGAATAGGTCCCTAACGCCTAATCAATTTCGTCGCGAAGAGCCACCCGTTTGGCCACGCGAAGCTCCGTTTGATGAACGCCAGTCGAATCGCGCTTCCCTTAATGAAGGGCGACAAAACCCAGTAGCAGCAGGTAGACTGTCGGTTGCTAATGAAAAGCTGTCAAATCTGATCCGCAACTGGCAAATTAGATTCAATGGTTCAAATGACACATTGACCGTCGATCAGTTTATCTACAGAGTAAATACTTTAACTTCACTTCACTTGAATGGTAGCTTCGAAATTTTGTGCCATCATGTTCATTCGCTTTTTGATGGACGTGCTTTACAATGGTGTTGGAGATACAGACAACAGACAGATAACCTATAATGGTTTGGGCTATGCGATGCGATGCGTCGCAAGTTTAAAGACTTCTCCACTGATTCTGAGATTAGAGATGATATTAGGAGAAGACGCCAAAAACCGAATGAACTTTTTGATGATTTCCTCGATGCAGTAATGGAAAAGTGCGATAGACTGCGATTTCAAATGGGAGAAAATGAGCTCGTCGATATACTTATGCGTAACTTAAAACCCAATTTACGCCTTGAGCTGCTACATTTAGACATTAGGGACATTGCAGGTTTACGAAAAGAAGCACGTAAGCATGAGAAATTCTTTCGCGATATCCCTACATCATCTCCGCGTGCTACTCCATTGCGTCGCCAAGTGTATGAAGTTTCGCATGACATCAAAGAGGATGATGGACTTAACGCTATTCAGAGCAATGAAACATTTGGTGATGTTGATGCGATCGATGCCAGTAAACTAAAATGCTGGAACTGTGAAGAGCGGGGACACAGGTACCACGACTGCCTAAAAGCACGGAGAATATTTTGCTACGGTTGTGGGGCAGCAGATACATATAAGCCTACATGTGTTAAATGTTCAGCTCTGTCGGAAAACTCCAAGAAGGACGTTCGTCGAATGTCGGACGGACGTCCAGCATTAAAGACTCAGAATCAGGTTCAATGACTGCTTTAAAACCCGACTTTGAAAACAATTTACCTGAATTACCTCACAATTCAATTATTTGGATAGAAATAAGTTCGCAATCAATTGCGTTGATGAGTATTGAACAACTTTGACTTTGCTTAATTTCAACGAATATTCTCTTTAAATAAATTTTGTTGATAATGCCGGTGCAACGTAGCCCGGGAGGTGCTTCTGGCGGCATAGGAGCAGACACGGGGAATAACACTGTTTGTGTAATATGCAGAGAGGTTTTGGAACCTAGTGCAGATAGAGTAGAAACTACATGCAACCATTATTTTCACATAACGTGCATTCGCACTTGGTTAGAAAGCAATGAGACATGCCCCGTATGTAGGCAAGTCTGTAATGCCCCTGAATTGAAGATGGTGCCGAGTGATAGTGAAAGGCAATCAACTAGTCACAGAACAGGTGCAGTACCACGCAATCGTCCGCATACCCGTCGACACGCACAGAGTAATCTTCAGATGCGAGCTCCAGTTGCTCCAGTAGCAACAATAGAACAGATACAAGGGCGTAATGCTCCCCAACCGGAAGGGGGTACCGATGTCGTTTCCGAGCAGAGAATACAGGACATGATATCTCAGTCTTTGAATGCATTTCGAAGCGAAATTACTAACGTTATTTCTAATGATATACAAAATATGTTTCGGAATATGAATATAGAAAGGAATAGGTCCCTAACGCCTAATCAATTTCGTCGCGAAGAGCCACCCGTTTGGCCACGCGAAGCTCCGTTTGATGAACGCCAGTCGAATCGCGCTTCCCTTAATGAAGGGCGACAAAACCCAGTAGCAGCAGGTAGACTGTCGGTTGCTAATGATCCGCAACTGGCAAATTAGATTCAATGGTTCAAATGACACATTGACCGTCGATCAGTTTATCTACAGAGTAAATACTTTAACTTCACTTCACTTGAATGGTAGCTTCGAAATTTTGTGCCATCATGTTCATTCGCTTTTTGATGGACGTGCTTTACAATGGTGTTGGAGATACAGACAACAGACAGATAACCTATAATGGTTTGGGCTATGCGATGCGATGCGTCGCAAGTTTAAAGACTTCTCCACTGATTCTGAGATTAGAGATGATATTAGGAGAAGACGCCAAAAACCGAATGAACTTTTTGATGATTTCCTCGATGCAGTAATGGAAAAGTGCGATAGACTGCGATTTCAAATGGGAGAAAATGAGCTCGTCGATATACTTATGCGTAACTTAAAACCCAATTTACGCCTTGAGCTGCTACATTTAGACATTAGGGACATTGCAGGTTTACGAAAAGAAGCACGTAAGCATGAGAAATTCTTTCGCGATATCCCTACATCATCTCCGCGTGCTACTCCATTGCGTCGCCAAGTGTAGGAAGTTTCGCATGACATCAAAGAGGATGATGGACTTAACGCTATTCAGAGCAATGAAACATTTGGTGATGTTGATGCGATCGATGCCAGTAAACTAAAATGCTGGAACTGTGAAGAGCGGGGACACAGGTACCACGACTGCCTAAAAGCACGGAGAATATTTTGCTACGGTTGTGGGGCAGCAGATACATATAAGCCTACATGTGTTAAATGTTCAGCTCTGTCGGAAAACTCCAAGAAGGACGTTCGTCGAATGTCGGACGGACGTCCAGCATTAAAGACTCAGAATCAGGTTCAATGACTGCTTTAAAACCCGACTTTGAAAACAATTTACCTGAATTACCTCACAATTCAATTGACACTGTCATTAGGAAAACAGATTCAATTCCTAATATGGGATCATATCCACATCACAGACCGTTTCACATTCGTTTGGCGGAATATCAACGAGCAAGAGCTCGTATATTTGCTGCGGCTATTTTTAAATCAAGTAGATCGCGGTCAAGCAAAAGGATTCAGGCATATTGGCACCAAAGAAAGTCGCTGAAAAAGCACATTATTTCATCAATTGTTTATACCGGTACTGACATTCGCCCATACGCAAAATTAATGGTTTTTGACGAAATCTATCTTGCTCTTCTCGATAGCGGTGCAAATAAAAGTTGCCTAGGGGCAGGGTTAGCTAAATCACTGTTAGAAAATCCTGATCGTAGATTTAAAAAATTTTTAGGCAGTGTGAGACCGGCGGATGGGAAAAAGCAGAATGTTGCTGGCTCAATAGTGATTCGTATAACGTTTAATAGTCAGGAGAAGGACATTGAATTTCTATTAGTTCCCGCGGTTGCCAACGATGTGATATGTGGCATGGATTTCTGGCGAGCGTTTGGCTTACAAGTGTCGAAGGTGCCAACGTTCAATCAACTTTCAGTGGAAGGAGAAGAGTCCGATGTTTTGCCACTCACATCCATGCAACAACAACAACTTGAAATGGCGAAAGCTGCTTTCCCGTCGTTTGAGAAGGAGGGACTTGGTAATACTACCTTAATTGAACACCATATCGACACAGGTACCGCTTCTCCGGTGAAGCAAAGGTATTATCCTATTTCTCCAGCAATGGAGAAAATACTTTGCACAGAGATAGATAGGATGCTGGAGCTTGGTGTTATTGAAGAGGCTGAAAGTTCATCGTGGTCGTCGCCGGGTGTCCTCATTGTCAAACCCGAAAAAGCAAGATTTTGTCTCGATTCGCGCAAGCTAAATGAGGTAACGGTTAAAGACGCTTATCCTATCCCGAACATGGATGGGTTACTTTCCCGACTACCACCTGTTCGCTGCATTTCAAAGATAGACTTGAAGGATGCATTTTGGCAGATTAGTTTGGCCAAAGAATCTCGTCCAAAAACCGCATTTACCATACCCAATCGACCATTGTACCAATTTACGCGGATGCCATTCGGCCTGTGTAATGCGCCGCAAACAATGTGCCGATTGATGGATAAAGTAATTCCGTATCACCTCAAAACACATGTTTTTGTGTATTTAGATGACCTACTGGTCGTATCCCAGTCATTTGAAGAACATATCACTCATTTGTTGGAGGTAGCAGCGCAACTCAGAAATGCAGGACTTACAATTAATGTCAAGAAAAGTTGTTTCGGCTTGTGCAAAGTAAAGTATCTAGGTTTCGTGGTAGGCAATGGTTCACTAGCCATAGATTCAGACAAAGTGAAAGCTATAACTGAATACCCAGTTCCGAAAACTGTCCGCCATCTTCGTCAATTTTTAGGCATGACCGGGTGGTACAGACGGTTTATCGCTGACTATGCCAGTCTAACATTCCCTTTGACAGAACTTCTTACGAAGAAAAAACCTTTTTCCTGGAATACAGTTGCTCAAAATGATTTTCAATCCACTAAAGAAAAACTAACTACAGCTCCTCTACTAGTTCACCCGAATTACTCAAAGCCATTTATCGTGCAGTGTGATGCAAGTCAGTGCGGTGTCGGTGGGCTCTTGGCTCAAGCTGATGACAATGGCGATGAAAGGCCAATTGCTTTCATGTCCCATAAACTGAATAAAGCTCAAAGAAACTACACCGTCACCGAACTTGAGTGCCTCGCAGTTGTACTGGCAATTAAGAAATTTAGGCCTTATATCGAGGGGCATGAGTTCAAAGTTGTTACGGACCACGCGAGCCTAAAATGGCTAATGCGCCAAAAAGATTTGAGCGGCAGCTTGGCGCGTTGGGCTTTGAAATTGCAAGGTTTCACTTTTACAATAGAACATAGAAAGGGCAGCTATAACAAAGTTGCCGATGCATTATCTCGAGTTTATGAGGGCGAGGATATCGATATTGCAGAGTTGGAATTAGATGTGTTACCTGAAGTGGATTTAGAATCCGAGTTTTTCGAATCTAAAGAATATAAGGAGTTGAGGGAAAAATTTGCAAAGTCCGGAATGCCGGATTACAAAATAATAGACCAGTTTATTTATCATCGAACCTCATTTGAAAATGAGGAAACCACAGATTCGGATGTTTGGAAATTGCTTATCCCTAATGAATTACGTCAAAGCGTAATGTATGCGGCTCATAACACGCCTGCTTCAGCACATGGTGGTGTTGCCAAAACTCTTGAACGCATACGCAGGCATTTATATTGGCCAGGTATGGTGACAGATATTCGTAACTATGTCCTTTCGTGTGATTTATGTAAGACATCAAAAACGCCCAATTATGTCCTTCGTCCGCCCATGGGACAAATCCCGAAATCTAATCGACCATTTCAGCGCCTATATGTTGATTTAATTGGACCGTTTCCAAGGTCGAAAAGGGGTAACATTGGCGTTTTCATCATTTTAGACCATTTTTCGAAATTTACATTTTTGAAGCCGCTTAGGAAATTTACGTCAAATTTAATGATTGATTTTCTTAAGACCAACATTTTTGATTGCTTCGGCGTGCCTGAAACAATCGTATCCGACAACGGCAGCCAATTCGTCTGTAAAGAGTTCGGTAGGTTTTTAGCCAAATACGGCGTTAGTCATGTACGCACCGCAGTTTACTCCCCACAAGCCAACGCCTCCGAACGCGTTAATCGATCAAATAACGAAGCCTTAAGATCATTTATCCGAAAAGATCAAAGAACTTGGGACAGCTACATTAGCAGTATCAATAGTTCCTTAAGAAACAGCTTACACCTTTCAGTAGGAAAATCGCCGTACTTTATAGTATTTGGTCAGAATATGATAACCTACGGTAGTGACTACAAAATATTAAAAAATCTTGGCTTAAGCTCGGAAGGCAGCGCTAAACTAAATAGAGAAGACCAGTTTGCTGTCATACGCGAATCTATTAACGCAAAATTGAAATCGGCGCATAACAAAAACGCACGCACATACAATCTACGTTCACGTACTCGAGAATTTCAAATTGGTCAGGAGGTAGTACATAGAAATTTTCCGCAAAGTAATCGTCTTAAGCATTTTAACGCGAAATTAGCACCGAAAGGCGTCAAAGCAAAAGTAGTGAAAAGACTAGGAAATTCATATTACGTACTTGAAGATGTAGAGGGGAAAAAAATGGCGCCCAACGTGGGGCCAAGTCAAGTAGATTTTGAAGTAATACTACCACCTGGACTTGGAATAATTGTTAGGAGATTTTTCTTGCGAGAATTATATTCTACAATTTAATTTAGAAAATTAAATCTTCTGAATCTTCTTGTCAAAGCTGCAAATTTTTTTTTGTGAACTTTCCTTTGGTACTGGGGGAAGAGGTTGGATTTGCAGAGTTTGGATTATTCCGGATTCTGACCACTTATTATCCCAAGGTACTATTATATTTTCATAAATTTCGCTTTAAGTCTTATATGGTAGAGAAGCTGGATTGGCAGATAATTGTGATTACTGATTACTGACCGCGGATTCGACATATGAGGGTGGAGTGTAAATTTTTCTCAATATTTCTGGTTGAGGACAAACTGAATTGAAGATTTTCTGGATTATTTCGGATTCTGCAATTTGTGTTAAATATTTAAACTTTCGATACTTTAATTTTTGCAACGAGGCGGATTTTTGGCAAACAGTTTAAGATTCCATACCCCTCGGTGAATTATTTTCCCATTTTACTTTCGGATTTTTTCTTCGCGTGGATTATTTCAGCGATTTACCAAAGTAAACTCGTAAATTTAAATGCTGTTTGCCAGCTATATTATTCCAGCGTAAGGGAATCGTACAATATCAGCTTATAAGTACTTTTTTTTTGTCATTTGGAATAGAACCCTGCAGAGTAGTCATCTAAAATTTTTTTCTTTGATTCATCGCGAGGTTATTTGGATAGAAATAAGTTCGCAATCAATTGCGTTGATGAGTATTGAACAACTTTGACTTTGCTTAATTTCAACGAATATTCTCTTTAAATAAATTTTGTTGATAATGCCGGTGCAACGTAGCCCGGGAGGTGCTTCTGGCGGCATAGAAGCAGACACGGGGAATAACACTGTTTGTGTAATATGCAGAGAGGTTTTGGAACCTAGTACAAATAGAGTAGAAACTACATGCAACCATTATTTTCACATAACGTGCATTCGCACTTGGTTAGAAAGCAATGAGACATGCCCCGTATGTAGGCAAGTCTGTAATGCCCCTGAATTGAAGATGGTGCCGAGTGATAATGAAAGGCAATCAACTAGTCACAGAACAGGTGCAGTACCACGCAATCGTCCGCATACCCGTCGACACGCACAGAGTAATCTTCAGATGCGAGCTCCAGTTGCTCCAGTAGCAACAATAGAACAGATACATGGGCGTAATGCTCCCCAACCGGAAGGGGGTACCGATGTCGTTTCCGAGCAGAGAATACAGGACATGATATCTCAGTCTTTGAATGCATTTCGAAGCGAAATTACTAACGTTATTTCTAATGATATACAAAATATGTTTCGGAATATGAATATAGAAAGGAATAGGTCCCTAACGCCTAATCAATTTCGTCGCGAAGAGCCACCCGTTTGGCCACGCGAAGCTCCGTTTGATGAACGCCAGTCGAATCGCGCTTCCCTTAATGAAGGGCGACAAAACCCAGTAGCAGCAGGTAGACTGTCGGTTGCTAATGAAAAGCTGTCAAATCTGATCCGCAACTGGCAAATTAGATTCAATGGTTCAAATGACACATTGACCGTCGATCAGTTTATCTACAGAGTAAATACTTTAACTTCACTTCACTTGAATGGTAGCTTCGAAATTTTGTGCCATCATGTTCATTCGCTTTTTGATGGACGTGCTTTACAATGGTGTTGGAGATACAGACAACAGACAGATAACCTATAATGGTTTGGGCTATGCGATGCGATGCGTCGCAAGTTTAAAGACTTCTCCACTGATTCTGAGATTAGAGATGATATTAGGAGAAGACGCCAAAAACCGAATGAACTTTTTGATGATTTCCTCGATGCAGTAATGGAAAAGTGCGATAGACTGCGATTTCAAATGGGAGAAAATGAGCTCGTCGATATACTTATGCGTAACTTAAAACCCAATTTACGCCTTGAGCTGCTACATTTAGACATTAGGGACATTGCAGGTTTACGAAAAGAAGCACGTAAGCATGAGAAATTCTTTCGCGATATCCCTACATCATCTCCGCGTGCTACTCCATTGCGTCGCCAAGTGTATGAAGTTTCGCATGACATCAAAGAGGATGATGGACTTAACGCTATTCAGAGCAATGAAACATTTGGTGATGTTGATGCGATCGATGCCAGTAAACTAAAATGCTGGAACTGTGAAGAGCGGGGACACAGGTACCACGACTGCCTAAAAGCACGGAGAATATTTTGCTACGGTTGTGGGGCAGCAGATACATATAAGCCTACATGTGTTAAATGTTCAGCTCTGTCGGAAAACTCCAAGAAGGACGTTCGTCGAATGTCGGACGGACGTCCAGCATTAAAGACTCAGAATCAGGTTCAATGACTGCTTTAAAACCCGACTTTGAAAACAATTTACCTGAATTACCTCACAATTCAATTGACACTGTCATTAGGAAAACAGATTCAATTCCTAATATGGGATCATATCCACATCACAGACCGTTTCACATTCGTTTGGCGGAATATCAACGAGCAAGAGCTCGTATATTTGCTGCGGCTATTTTTAAATCAAGTAGATCGCGGTCAAGCAAAAGGATTCAGACATATTGGCACCAAAGAAAGTCGCTGAAAAAGCACATTATTTCATCAATTGTTTATACCGGTACTGACATTCGCCCATACGCAAAATTAATGGTTTTTGACGAAATCTATCTTGCTCTTCTCGATAGCGGTGCAAATAAAAGTTGCCTAGGGGCAGGGTTAGCTAAATCACTGTTAGAAAATCCTGATCGTAGATTTAAAAAATTTTTAGGCAGTGTGAGAACGGCGGATGGGAAAAAGCAGAATGTTGCTGGCTCAATAGTGATTCGTATAACGTTTAATAGTCAGGAGAAGGACATTGAATTTCTATTAGTTCCCGCGGTTGCCAACGATGTGATATGTGGCATGGATTTCTGGCGAGCGTTTGGCTTACAAGTGTCGAAGGTGCCAACGTTCAATCAACTTTCAGTGGAAGGAGAAGAGTCCGATGTTTTGCCACTCACATCCATGCAACAACAACAACTTGAAATGGCGAAAGCTGCTTTCCCGTCGTTTGAGAAGGAGGGACTTGGTAATACTACCTTAATTGAACACCATATCGACACAGGTACCGCTTGTTTTTTTTTTGCAAACATTGAGCACTTGAATAATTATTGTTCAAAAACCTAATATAGTTATGTTAAGGTTAGGTTTAGAAATAATTATAATATATAATAAATTAGTAAAAATTTGATAATTGCCTGAATTGTAACTATGGATTTTTAATTTAACGTTGTAGATGACGAAATGTAGGGGTACATCTTGCTATATGACATAGGCATTTTATTGGGTTAATGGACATGAACTTGCAGCGTCATTAACAGGTTGGGTGGGTAACGACAGGGGAAAAGCTACCATCCTTTTTTTCCCCCTCTTTTGAGCTATAGTCGTTGTGGATTCCCTATTTACACTTCAATTGAACACTGTGGTGTGGATGTAAGTTATTTTTTTGTTGCTGCCTTAGGATTTAATGATTTCGCTGGCTTAGCTTCCTGTTATAAAGATGTTCCTTGTTATGTTTTTCGGCATACATATAAGTTTTATGTACAACTTCCGCTGCATAAGACTACGGCAAGCCCACTCCCATTTCCCTGCGCTAAGCTGAAGCATAGCTAGGTATGCCGACCCGCTGTAGTCCTTATACACCTACCCGTTTTCCGTTGTTTGGGCAGCAGTTTAGGAGGAAGTTTGTTACAGCCTCCTCCTCCGGTGAACTACTGGAGAGGCGCCGACTGCTCTGGGAAATCGACTCTTTCAAGCCCTTCAAGTCCCCTGGACCGGGTGGCATCATTCCTGCGCAGCTGCAAAAGACTGTGGAGATCTCGTGTCGCTGACTCACCCCTATCTATGCGAGCTGCCTTGAAAGAGGGTACATCCCGAAGGCTTGGAGGTGCGTAAGGGTCACGTTCATTCCCAAAGCAGCAAAGAACTCTCATGTATCCCCGAGGGACTTCAGACCTATCAGTATCTCATCTTTTTTATTGAAGATTTTTGAGAGACTGATTGAACTGCACATAAGAAACAGGATTCCTCGAGAGTGTTTTAGCCCCTCTCAGCACGCCTACCTGAAAGGTAGATCCATAAAAAATCTTTCCTGCACTCAATCGTCAAAATTATAGAGGAGTCTCTTAAAAACAAAGATTTTGTAGTGGGTACCTTCCTTGATATCGTCCTTGACCTCTCTGACAGGGTCAAATTCTTGGGCGTGATTCTGGACGGGAAGTTGTCATGGAAACCTAATATCGAGGAACGAGTGAGGAAGGCATCGGTGGCCCTCTACTGCTGCAAGAATACCATAGGGAAGAGATGAGGTGTCTCCCCAAAAGTGATGCACTGGCTATATGAAACCATAATTAAGCCAATAATGTTGTATGGGGTCATCGTCTGGTGGAGTTCACTGGAAAAGACCACTCATGTCAGGAAGATAGAGCGCGTGCAAAGGGCAGCCCTCGTTGGGATCAGCGGGGCACTCCGAACCACTCCAACCTTAGCGCTGAATGCTATGCTCAATGTCGCACCTGTCGACATTTCGGGCAAAGTAGCGGCGGTTCGCTCAGCCATTAGGCTCAAAAGCTCTGGGTTCTCTTTCAATCCAGCGCACGGGCACTCGACGATTCTCGAAAGCTTCGACTTCGTGCCGAAAGAAATGGACCGGAGTCACCCGAGGCTGGCCCTTTAAGGATCCTTCTCCACACACAACCCCACAAGAGATGAATGGAAGAAGGGTAGTCTCTGGAGAAGAGGTCCAATAAACATCTTTACGGACGGATCGAAGCTGGAAGGGAGAGTTGGAGGAGGTGTATACTGTCAGGAACTCTCAGTAGATCTTACTTTCAGACTGCCGGATCTCTGCAGCGTCTTTCACGCAGAGGTGGCCGCTATAAAAGAGGCAGCCGATTGGCTATGCACCAATGCACTGTCAACAAGGAGGGTAAATATATACACTGAAAGCCAAGTGGCAATCAGGGCGCTGGGATCGCTAATGGTGTGTTCAAAACTGGTTGGGGAATGCCTAGCCTCTCTCTCAAATGCCTCGGAATACATCCAGATCAAGCTGATCAGGGTCCCGGGGCATAGTGATATCGCGGGAAATTGCAGGGCTGATGAAATGGCCAGGCAGGGCACCCTTGAGGCCATTACCTCGGACAGGGATGGCATTGGAGTTCCGTTCGCAACCTGCGGCCTGCTTTTGGACAGATGGGCTTACGGTCGGCTCAGCGAGCGCTGGGAAAAAACCCCGAATCGTCACGGATCCCTACTTCCGCAGTTGCCTGGAAGACGAGGTGGAATCATCTCAGAACTTCCTACTCAACTGCCCGGCATTCGCTAGATTACGGTTCAAGCATCTCGGTGCGCATTTCATCGACTCTCCCGAGGGTCTCTCCGGAGTGGACATCATCTGTTTGAAGAACTTTATTATGAGCACCTAGCGCTGCTTGTAATTTTTACGCAGTTATCGTTCAAACGAATTTCTCCCTTATGTAATGTGGTATCACAATGGACAACCAAATGTCTAAGTGAGTCCCCTTTGCGGGTCTGCCATAACCTAACCTAACCTAACATAAATACATACATATATATGTATGACACAAGTAAAGAAGTATAAGTTAGGACGAAACCGAACTTTATATACCCGGCGCAGGTATCAAATATTGTCGCTTCAACTATCCCTGAACTACTTTTGCATGATAAGTAGGGATGTTCACCCATTTTCAAACGTTTCCGATAATATGCAGAGTTAGACTTAATGATATAATTGAACCTAGTTAGGTACAAATCGATTAAGTGGTTACCGAGGTACACCTTTGTAGTTATAAAGTGGGCGGTGCTACGCTCAATTCCTAAAAGTCTATAGCAGTCTTATTTATTGTTAGGAGATTATTGTAACTATTAACTTGGAGTAAATTAGCGTCCTCATTGAAATGTTGGAGTTTTCGTATTCCTGAAATTTACCGTTATACGGGAAGCGGGTGTATTTTAGTCCGATTTGTTTTCAACAAAATGCTTTTTCGTACCAGGATTATTAAGTGCACCGAGTTTGGTAGAAATTGATAAATCGGTTACAGAGATACACATTTGTGGTCATAAGTGGGCGGCGCCACGCCCATTATCCAAAAATGTATAATATTCTAATTTTGTGCTAAGTGGTTATTGCAATCATCGATTAAGTGAAAATAATTGTATGGGTGTCGTAAAAGAACGTAAAGAGAGTATATTTTACCTTTACTCTGCTTTGATAACCTACATCTGCGAGACTATGCCTTTTTCGCGAAATGAAGATTGAAATCGGTGGTATTTCCATTTTAACTAGGCATTAATATTGGGTACATTGTATAAGGCATTAATAATAGGCATTCATATTTAAGGTTTTAAAGGCATGCAGTGCATCTTCACCAGAAAAGCGCAAGGTAGAGGTATATTACGCGCTCGAAGAAAAGATCGTGAGCAATGCCCGCAATAAATTAAAGGGGTTGGCTATAATTACTAATCCACACCGGCGCATGATGAATTCCAATATCCGAAAATGCCTCTTATCCATCCAGAAAAATCACGGCATTCTCCGAGCGAAAAAGGGCTTTGCAAGATGAAAACCTCATTAAAAAAGAAAGTCCTCTTCTTATTCTCAATCCTTTCTTGGACAAAGACGTACTTCTACGGGTTAATGGCCGATTAGCACATTCCAAGTTGACCTACATTGAAAGCCACCCAATAACTCTCCCTACAGAATCGAGGTTCTGCCAGCTGAATTTGGAGTTTTTATACTCGCTGCGTCTTCCCGCAGAAACACGAATAATGCTCCAAATGGTAAGGCAAGAGTTCTACGTATCAAAGCAATGCAACAAACGCGCGCCCAAATAATGGCCGCTCTACCCCTGAGCGCTGCAGTTTCTCACTCCCCTTTTCCACCACCGGCATGGGCGTAGCCAGAACGAAATTTAGGGGGGGGGCCCATACAAAATAAAAAATTCAAAACCAATAACTTACTTATGTACTAAAAATTTTTTTATTATAGCTTAAAATTATTGTAACCAATAAAGGTAAATATGTTGTACAAAAAACAAATAAACAGAAGTTCACAAAAGTTGATATAAAACTATTCGTCGATTTAAATTGTTAACTTTTTACTGAGCATGTTTATTTTACGAGGAGGAAGCATCGAAGCTCTAACCCCTTCCGTGTGAGACTTTAACCCAAACTAAAATTCCTACCGTCATGTACCGTTCCCCTCCCGGTACCACCGTCAAGGATTTCGTCGGGATTATAACACTGTGTGACTGATAAGGTTAGAGATCTATTCTCTTCCTCTTCTTCCATTTTGGAGCTGTAACCGCCAAAGCGATTTTGACCAACTGAAGCCTATTAGAAATGCCAAGTGAAGCCAGAATACTTTCAGAGCTGGGGCGTCGGTGTCCATTCGAACGACATGATCAAGCCAGTTGAGCCGCTGTATTTTAATACGCCACATACCAGCACGGGCATGATGAGTGATTTATAGTGTGGTTTTCGTACGTCGAGAGAGGACTTTACTCCTGAATTGCCTACTCAGTCCAAAGCAGCACTTGTTGGCAAGAGCGATTCTGCGTTGGATTTCCATCTTGACATTATTACCGGTGTTAATGCTGGCTCCCAAGTAAACGAAATTCTCTACTTCCTCGAAATTATAACTGTCAAAAGTGACGTGGGTGCCAGGCGCGAATCTGCTGATTGTTTGTTTGATGACAGGAGATACTTCGTCTTGTCGTCGTTTACCACCAGACCCATTCGCTTTGCTTCCTTGTCCAACTTGGAAAAGTCAGGACAGACTTCGCGGTTTTTCTTACCGATGATGTCAGTGTCATCGGCATAAGCCAGCAATTGTACGCTCTTGTAGTAAATTGTTCCTAAGCGGTTCAGTTCTGAAGATCTTATTATCTTCTCCAACATCAGATTAAAGAAGTCACATGAAAGAGAGCCGCCCTGTCTGAAACCCCGTCTGGTGGCGAAAGGCAACAGAGCAGAGCTGGTGGTATTACTCAACGTCATTTTTCACAGGCGTATGACAGACATAGCGGCATATACCTTTAAGTACTGTCGAAAGCGGCTTTAAAGTCGACAAATAGGTGGTGAGTGCGGATCATTTTCTCGCGGGTCTTTTCCAAGATTCGGCGTACTGTGAATACCTGGTCTATGGTAGACAATACATTCGATAAGACCTTGCAACCTATGCTTAGAAGGCTGATCCCGCGGTAGTTGGTACGCATGGCGGGGTCGCCTTTCTTGTGGATTGGGCAGAGCGCACTTGAATTCCAGTCGTCGGGCATGCACCTTATTACCTCCTTGCCATCGTAATTAAATAGCTCAGCTGACAGGCCGTCAGCTCAAACAGCTTTGGCACTTTTCTTCATAGTCAGGCGCTGGGATATCGACTCCATCGTCATCGACTGGGACCTCGAAGTGCTTCCGCTATTCAAAAGGGTCGAAAAGTGTTCCCTCCATAATCTGAGTACGTTCTGGACATCGGTCACTAGGTCGCCATGGTTGTTCATACAAGAGTCTTGAAACCTTCCGTAAGTCGCTCAACTCTCTGCTAAAAATTTCGGGTGTTTTTTCTGTCGGACAGCATTTCAAGCATTTTCTCACACTCGTGATCGTACCAGTAATTAGCGGGAAATGTGGTTCCACTGCTCGCGCAAGTCGGTTTGTTGAAGAGTGCTCTCTCACAGCAGGTGTGAGGGTCGAGCGCCGAATCCATTGGCCGTCTGTTTTGATTGCAGCTTTTCGACGTTGAACTTTCCCTGCATTGTTGGGGGCCCTTTTTTTGCTTCTCCGAGGTTAGGTCGTATATTGGATGCATCAATATAGTAGTGCGAGTCGATGTTTGGCCCTCGGAGTGTACGTATGTACATCTAAAACATGGAAGCATGTCTTCCGTCTATCACAACATGCTCGATTTGGTTTCCCGTTTTTCGATGTGGAGACATCCATGTAGCTTGAGAGAACGAAAAATGACACTGAAGATGGAACAACGCCGAAACCGGTTTGTCTCCAAACCAAATTTGACAAGGGACGACGGAAAATCGTTCCACAATACATCACACTCCTACCCTGTCGGAAACACCAACAACGAAAATGAGAATAGCTTGATGGATGTTTTTATGCTAGAACCCAGTAATACATACTGCCAAGCTTCGGGCCCCGGCGAAGTGGATCATCCTCAGCCCGCCGTTTCTATGTGGAGGCTGATTTTTTCGACACTGGCACCAAAGATCCCTTCGTTGCCCACCTTGGCATTTAAATGGCCAAGCACGATTTTTATACGTGTCGGGGGCAGCGCTAATATGTACGCTCTAAGCTAAGAGAGCCTTGGATGCCTCGTCCTTCTCTTCCATCGGGGCATTGGCACATGTGAATGAGATGTTGAAGAATCTCGCTTTGATGCGGATTGTGGCTAGACTTTCGTCCACTAGAGTGAACGCCGGTCTCTCTCCCACCACAAATCCAACACCGAATTGCACTCCTTTACGTGGCAACTGTAGTAGACGTCGCAAGGCTCACGCTTACCTTCCTCGCCCCGTCCATCGCATTTCGTGGATGGAGCTGATGTCAGCCTTTATTTTCCCTAGGACTTCAACCAGCCGGGCAGAGGCACCATCCCGATTAATCCCCAGCGCACGCGGGGTGTTACGCCCTCCCACTTTACCTCGCTCCCAAACTAGCGTTCGGTCGCTACCCAGAGTATTCATGGATATAAATATCCGGACGTAGTTAGCTGCGATTTGAACCGTAAGCACACGAATCACTTCTGGCCACTCCCAGGTGAATGGCCGTCAAAAGCTTTGCAGTACTGGGAAATGTACAAAACATAGTGGCCAAAAACGAATATCTCAACTAAACCCTGATGAATTTTTTTAAATTCGCTCTACATACCTGTATAATAAACCAAATAGCCGGACAAAACGTTAAATGATATACATACATATGTATGTATGTATAAGTATGAGGGCGTATTGAACATTTTGAGTACGCAGATTTTTTAGGCTGGTATATTTATTTATGCTAAATATATTACTTGATTTTGTTTTGTCACACTTTAGAAGTAAACGTCTTGGCTGTTCACCCAACCGCTTAGTAAAGACACAAACCTAAAGACAAAGTAATAAACAATTGAACTATAAATTTATTTATAGTTTCCGTTCAATCAATTTTTGCTCATTGTCGACTGCAGCCAGGTTTTTACCCTTTTAAAATGGAAGTGCTTTGAAGTTAGAGATAATAACTTGATACAGAACCGGATGATCCACATATCTACTTTTCAAATCAATTTACTAATTATTTAGTTAGCGTTGGGAGTATAATTTGTTATACAGTATATATATAGGAAAAACCTTGAAATTTAGGGGGGGCCGAAATTATCAAGCAAGCATTTCGTGGTAGTATTTTTGAATATCTAGGCAAAAATTTGAAAGTTAGGGGGCCCGGGCCCCCCTCTGCCCCTACCTGGCTACGCCCATGACCACCGGAGTAGGTTTTGTAGGGCCATTCCAAATTAAAGCATCGGTAATACGGACAGTCATATGTGGTAACATACAAAATATGTGGCAGCACTTTAAATCATGCCAGAATTGCATTCGGTAATTCACCACTGCTGGGAGTAGGAATTGACCTTTAGACCTTTAGTTTGGGCTGAATTTGTTATATCTTTTTGCGACTATTCAAAAAAGCAACAGCATCTGCAAACAGTAAAATGACTATCTAACGAACCTTTTGAAAAACGGTGAATAATCAAAACCGAATCGAAATATTTTTCCCACTATGCGCCAGTGGATAATATGCTCAAATGAGACACATTAAGGGAAATCAAATTTCGTTATGTTTCAAGTGTTAAGCTGTCGGAAAGAAAACGCTTTACTTTCATTTAGTTAACTAGATCATAAGAGACTGCAGTGTAGATTTAAACTACCACATAGTTAAATTTTATGTTTAAAGTCTGATCTTCAAGCTTTGGTGCAAATAAAATTACATTATTCCACTTTTTACCCGACGTTTCGCTAAAATTTTTCTAGTATCTTGTTTATTTTCTATTATTTAGATACTTAAACATTGATATACATAAATACTTAATCACTAAAGAAATATCCATATCACCCGATATGGTAGTTTTGTCTGTACTGAGATCAGACTAGCCTATAAACATAAAATTAAACAAATTTGAACTGATCGGACAAAAATATATACCACATAGTTCATTAAACTGCATTTCTTGTTTTTGCTTGATAAGAACAGTAGAAAAAATTAAGCAAGACGAAGAAAAATACATGAAAAATTAATCAATTTTTCTTACATCTAAGCGAAACAC
This sequence comes from Rhagoletis zephyria, assembly GCF_001687245.7. Classification (NCBI taxonomy): domain Eukaryota; kingdom Metazoa; phylum Arthropoda; class Insecta; order Diptera; family Tephritidae; genus Rhagoletis; species Rhagoletis zephyria. The sequence continues at coordinate 189,159 of NW_016157629.1, read as the reverse complement.
CAACGCAAGAACAGCAAGAACCTTGGACGAAAATATTTGAGTTTATAGAAAACAGAATAAACTCAATTGTCGAGCAAGAAACATTGATTTTTATCAATTTTAATCGGTATCCTTACAATAGAATTCATTAAATACTCTAATAGAAATTTGGTGATTTTTTCGAGAAAAAACGCGGTTTTCTAGAGTTTTAGTGCTTTTTTAAATTCAACACTTGGCAACACTGCCTTCAAGGCATCAATTGGCAATATATACCACCGAGCATGATACAAATATTTAAAGGTAGTTTCATTTCTTCTTCTTGACGTAAACTGTGCTTTTGGCATTTTCTTTTGAAATTGAGCTACCATATTCTTTGACAAAAGTAAAAAAGTGATTGATTACCTACTTCAAAAAAAAATATAATTATTTAAAAGAAATTAAAGCTTTTAGTGATATTGAGTACAAAACGGAAGGTAATTGAAACATTACATTGTATTCACATAAAATATGCATTTATTGTTGTTAATTTTTTTATTGTTCTTTAGTAAGATAATCTGCATATTTAGGAGCTGCAAAAATAACAGAAGAAATTGCGAAAAAACTAACATACAGTTTTTTCGACTCGCGGCGGTACCATATATGCGGGAAAGGTGGATATCCGTGTGCATGGTAACTGAAAATGCGTTACCAAAAGTATCGTTGTTTGTTCCGCGCACTTTTCCGCGAAAGATTTCAACCGGTGGAACGGATGCGCCCAATTAGAGCGAAACGCGATACCAGTAGGAGTACAGTGAGTATGCTTCCCTATGTTCCTTAAAGGAACAACTGCATATAATATATCATGTAAAAGATAATGCTACATTTTTGGTGTGCCTTACATTTATAGCAATTTAAATCAGCAGCTCGTTTGCTTAGGTCGGTGTTATGCAGACAAACTTTTGTTTGCCAAATTAAATGGCGGCTGCTTAGTTTGCTCGGAGGTGGTTATGTCGAGTTTGGCACAGGGTTGCACGTTCATTATGGTTTTCATGGCTATTGCCAACACGAAATGAGAATTTCAAATATACATAACGCGCACAATTTAAAATTTTTGTATATGACAACACCGAATTTGCTGCAGTTTGACCAAACAAAATTAGTTTGCTGTGAGAGTCGCCAAACTCGCTCTGCCCGAGTTTGGTGCAACAACAATTGCACGCAGTTTGCCAAACAAAATTTCTGCATAACACCAATCTAAGACAGGCAAACGGATTGTTTGGTCAGCAAAAATGTATGGGATAAAAATTGCATTAACTAACAATTTCGAGTAAAGGATTGTACGCACACTTGCAGATCACAGCGAACGGCNATTAAAGCTTTTAGTGATATTGAGTACAAAACGGAAGGTAATTGAAACATTACATTGTATTCACATAAAATATGCATTTATTGTTGTTAATTTTTTTATTGTTCTTTAGTAAGATAATCTGCATATTTAGGAGCTGCAAAAATAACAGAAGAAATTGCGAAAAAACTAACATACAGTTTTTTCGACTCGCGGCGGTACCATATATGCGGGAAAGGTGGATATCCGTGTGCATGGTAACTGAAAATGCGTTACCAAAAGTATCGTTGTTTGTTCCGCGCACTTTTCCGCGAAAGATTTCAACCGGTGGAACGGATGCGCCCAATTAGAGCGAAACGCGATACCAGTAGGAGTACAGTGAGTATGCTTCCCTATGTTCCTTAAAGGAACAACTGCATATAATATATCATGTAAAAGATAATGCTACATTTTTGGTGTGCCTTACATTTATAGCAATTTAAATCAGCAGCTCGTTTGCTTAGGTCGGTGTTATGCAGACAAACTTTTGTTTGCCAAATTAAATGGCGGCTGCTTAGTTTGCTCGGAGGTGGTTATGTCGAGTTTGGCACAGGGTTGCACGTTCATTATGGTTTTCATGGCTATTGCCAACACGAAATGAGAATTTCAAATATACATAACGCGCACAATTTAAAATTTTTGTATATGACAACACCGAATTTGCTGCAGTTTGACCAAACAAAATTAGTTTGCTGTGAGAGTCGCCAAACTCGCTCTGCCCGAGTTTGGTGCAATAACAATTGCACGCAGTTTGCCAAACAAAATTTCTGCATAACACCAATCTAAGACAGGCAAACGGATTGTTTGGTCAGCAAAAATGTATGGGATAAAAATTGCATTAACTAACAATTTCGAGTAAAGGATTGTACGCACACTTGCAGATCACAGCGAACGGCAGTGCGCGCGAGTGACGAAAGCAGCCACAGTAGCATGCTGAAATGACTCACTTATATACACGNTTGTTGTTAATTTTTTTATTGTTCTTTAGTAAGATAATCTGCATATTTAGGAGCTGCAAAAATAACAGAAGAAATTGCGAAAAAACTAACATACAGTTTTTTCGACTCGCGGCGGTACCATATATGCGGGAAAGGTGGATATCCGTGTGCATGGTAACTGAAAATGCGTTACCAAAAGTATCGTTGTTTGTTCCGCGCACTTTTCCGCGAAAGATTTCAACCGGTGGAACGGATGCGCCCAATTAGAGCGAAACGCGATACCAGTAGGAGTACAGTGAGTATGCTTCCCTATGTTCCTTAAAGGAACAACTGCATATAATATATCATNCTACGTTTCAAAGGCAGTTAAAAAAAGCGTGTGATTTTCGTCACGAAATTTATATCATAAATTTTGTGTTTCTAGTTCAGCTTTCGTCACTCAAAACTTTTACCTGAAAGAGGTCTTTTATTTGATATGTATATACTACATACATGTATACACATATGTATAAATTTTTGAAGTGAAACTTCTTAGGCGGCGGTATCGCAAAAATGGAGAGTGAAATTTTTAAAATTGAAAGGGTTACATGAATGAGAAGGAAGATATAGGTAGTATAGGGAAGGTGAAAAAAGAAATAAAGCAACGCATGACGGGTACGAGTACCAACATATGTATATATGTATGTTTGAATGCACGTATGTATATATACATATATATATGTGTACATATATGTATGTATGAACGTATTTCAGCTCTGCCGCTACCAAGCAATATATGTATAAATGTTGCAAGAGAGCTTCGCGTAACTACATCCATTCGTACATATGTATATATGTTTGTATGTATATATTTATGATGAAGCAAACGGGCTTCGTTGATGTACTGATGGGCATATGTATACATATGTACTTATGGACAGCAATGTTTTCATGTATGTACATTAAAGTGGTCCAAAAATGTATGTAAAAAAAATAAGGTCGGATTTTTAATGATTGTTATATACCGAAAAAATATACCCATATTTTTTTATTTTGAAATCAAAAAATATTTAGGAAGTGCTCAAAGCGCTCAAAGTTTTCCATGTATTTTATATGGAGAAAAAACAATTTTTCGTAGAAATGGTATAAAACTTTTGAAAATCAATATTTTTCGACCGGAAAACTGTGGTTCTCTTCAGGAGACTTCCAGTATTAATATCCAATTGTTTATTTAACCATTTTTTATGATTAAAGATTTTTTATTGGTCCCCCATTGCATTTTCTAAGGGCTTTGGAGGACATATAAAATATAGTTACCATGAAAAAGTTGTTAAAGAAACAATTGAGTATTATTACTGGGAATCTCCTGAAGATAAGTAAAGTTTTCCGATCGAAAAATATTGATTTTCAAGAATTCTACACTATTTCTGAAAAGATTTTTTTTCTCCATATAAAATACATGGAAAACTTTGAGCGCTTTGAGCACTCCTTAAATATTTTTTGATTTCAAAATAAAAAATAGGGGTATATTTTTTTTTCGATATAGATCAATCCTAGGATGTGCCGGCATTAAAACTCCGACTTTATTTTTTTGGACCACTCTAATGTACATATGTTTGAATGGTTGTATATATATTTGTATGTATGTACATATGTTTGTGTATGTACATATGTTTGTGTACATGTATATATGCACATATGTAGTACCAACGAAAACAAATCTAATAAGCTGCTCGTTGATACAAATGCAAACTCTACTGATTGTCAAAAATTATGTGTTTGCTGTACATTTGTTCATGTTTGTCATTGTGCGTGTAATTTTCTATAGTTTTGTGCTCTCGCTATCTCCTTCGTTGGTATACTCTGATGAACATATATGAGGATGATAGCAAGGCCAACTTATATAAGGTAGTATTACAGGAGGAGTTGAAATTTTCGCCCAATGTTTCTTAAAGAAAGCCATAAACGTAGCGACCGTTGGTTCAAGGCATCAATGGGCAATATATACCACCGAGCGCCCCACAGTGGGGCAAAAAAGCTGCTGTGGACAAATGAATTTTGACAGCCCAAATATGAACTGATTTCAAGTTTCTTTTTTTTTAAATAAAAGATAATTAAATTTCGCGTCGATCTGTCCCGGGAGATTTTTTCAAAAAAGCTCTGGTGTTTTATTTATTTATGTAAAAAAAATAAAAAAATTTCGCGTTTGAAATCTTCCACTTTTTTGGAATATACTTGAAATTAATTTCAAATGCCTGCAATTATTTAAATTATTTATAAAAAACTATTCATAAACAGTTTTCCATAGGAAACATTTAATTAACAAATATTTTTAATTTGCCATCTGTACTGATATATATTTTGAAAGCCGTTTTTTTCTAATCGAAAAACTTGAGAACAGCTGTACCGATATTTTTGAAATTTTGGACAACGACTCTAGACCCTCAAAGGATGATAATAGAAGAAGAAGAATTTCGATATGGGAGTGGCACCTCCCATACAAACTAAAGTTTTCACACAACATATCTCTGGAAGTATTCATCGTAGAGTGCTGCAACTTAGTATAGAGATATATGTATAATATCAACGCCAAACTCATGGAAGAAAATGGGAGTTAATGAACAAGGGGGCGTGGCACCTCCCATACAAACTGAATTTCTCACATTAGAATTTGTATGTGGTGTGTGAAATTCAGTGTGTATGGTAGGCTTTCAAAATATATATTAGTATAGATAACGAATGAAATACATTCTTTAATTAAATGTATCCTATGGAAAAATTCTTAGGGATATTTTTTTAAAGAATTGCAGATATTTGAAATTAATTTCAAGTATTTACCAAAAAAGTAGAAGCATTAAAACGTGAAATTTTTTTTTCTTTCATATTTCAACATAAATAAAAAAAACTCAGAGCTTTTTTAAAAAATCGCCACGGATAGATCGACGCGAAATTTAGTTCTTTTATTGAAAAAAAAGAAACTTGAAATCGGTTCATATTTGGGCTCTCAAAGTTTATTTGTTCACAGCAACATTTTTTGCCCCACTGTGCGCCCCCACATGGCCGGCTTGTAAGAATCTGCAGTGAAAAGCTTTAAAATCCATCTAAAGGAAACCGCTACATCCCATAAGTTTACTTTCGAATAATTCACGGCTCTTCTGGTGCGAAGTGAAGCCGTCCTCAAACTCGAAGCCTCTGTCTGGACTTTCTTAAGCCCCAGGCCCTCTTGCCAAACTGTGCTTCCTTCCAGCGGCGAATTATCCGCGCAAAGCACGATAAATAGTTATGAACACACTTTCCTATTGTATATAAGAGGGGCCTTACCTTCCCGTTGTAATTATTAAATATTGTACCCAAGTACTTCTCATTTCTCTGCATTTGATTCTCATCATGACTGCGCGAAAGGCATGCCTCCTGGCCCCAACGTCCGAAACGGATAACTGCCTCTAATGTCCACTCTGCCACCGATACCATGCCTTGAGGACGTGTCCAGCATTCAAGGCAATGAAGCCACCGACGCGAATTACAGCACCCCGGGCGTAAAGGTATTGTGTCAGCTGCCTTGCGCTCACCCACACCACCGGTGAATGCGACTCGCCAGACAGCTACAAGAACTGCGGGTTGGCGCATCACACTTTGCTGCATGTGGAAGCCAATAACAATGCGCGCATGGACCAACCAAAAAGCAGCCCAAGCAGCGCGTCTGCATCTGTCAGAAAGACCCCACTGAAGGTACGTAGGCCAGTCAAGGTGCCCGTCAATAAGGAAAAAAAGGGGCAGAAGAAGGCGCAGAACCACAACCATCGCGGAAGAGCACCGCTCAATGGACGATCGCAACCCCATCCGCGCACTGAAAGAGCTGCAGGAAACGCTTAGCAACGCATTTATGCACAGCGGGGACGATGTTTAAGCCGCCGCTTAAATCCATTATGACGTGCGCACAAATCTTGGCCGCAGCTGTTTGGTAGTTTACCGATTACCGAGCGCGCACGGCCGCTTACCAACATCGCTGTGAAATCAGCTAAAGTTAGTTCAGCTAACATGGATGGATTTCAATAAATTTGGTATATACACATTAGAAACGTTGATTTTTTCCCTTTTTACGATCCCATGATATTCGGGATCTCGTTATCACCATCACCGGATCTAGATACTCATTATGTTTCAACAACCTAAATGGAAAAAAATTATTTTAATATTGTTTGAGAAGCTCTTCTACGATAAAATAAATAATAATTTAAAGTGAAAATTATTTCATAAGCAACAACACAAAAGACGGTAATTAAATGTATACGCAATTAATAATACTTAGCGTGTACATATCTGATAAAGTAACTTAAGGTATGTCGAAAAAAGCTCGATGCAAAAAAATATAAGTCAGCAAATGTCTTTTGTGGTTTAAAGAATTTCATATATACATACTAGTGGTAATAATAAAAGAAATGTTTTATTTCGACCAGTTTTGTCTATACATAAATATAACACCGTGCGATAGTCACGCAAAAATGAATATACTCGCGAAACCATGGACCAAATATAGTAAAACTCCGTTTTTAGATTTCTCTCCGAAGTCGGGATTTATTTTAGAGGACTTTGCAATTTCAAAGATGTGATTGATTCCAAAAATTATTTAAAATATTCAGTGCAATGTAGAAAAAAATATGGGTACCATGGTACCATAAGAAAGAGGAAATTTATTTAGAATTGGAAAAAATTAAACATTTTTTGGATTCACAAGGACGAATAGGTAATTTTTTAAGCTCATAAAGTTAGAAGGACGAAATTCGCGGATATTATCGAGTTTATATGAGACCCTAAAATATAATTTTTTTAAAAATAAATATTGCAAAATTTTAAGAGTATTTAAGGATAAAATTTTAAAAGGACATTTTTAATAACTACCAGTACTTATGCACCAAAAAGTTGAATCCGTCTAAATTCTACAGAATTTTCACTTTAGTTTGATACCCATAACTTTTCTCTAAACACATTTCACTGAATTTTTTAAATCATTTTTGGGTAGTAGTGCACTTTGGCGAAGGTAGGTCAAAATGGACGGAAAAAGTTCGAGCGTGGTATCAATCGACGCGGTTCATATTTGGGCTCTCAAAGCTTATTTGTTCACAGCAACATTTTTTGCCCACTGGGCGCCCCCACATGGCCGGCTTGTAAGAATCTGCAGTGAAAAGCTTTAAAATCCATCTAAAGGAAACCGCTACATCCCATAAGTTTACTTTCGAATAATTCACGGCTCCTCTAGTGCGAATTGAAGCAGTCCTCGGGCGGCGCCATGCCCATTATCCAAAAATTTATAATATTCTAATTTTGTGCTAAGTTGTTATTGCAATCATCGATTTTAAGTGAATTAGCTCCAGTAGTTACTGATTTATCGCAATTTCCGTGTTTCTGTAAATTACCGTTATATGGCAGATGGGCGTGGTAATTACCCGATTTCAAAGATTTTCAACAGATTTCTTAGCTAGACCCTACCCAAGCCTGGTACCGAGTTTGATAGGGATTGGTGCAGCGGAAACTGAGATACAGATTTTCATCCAAAGTGGGCGGTGCCACGCCCGTTTTCCAAAACTTTCTTAATAATATTATTTTTTACCGCAATTCTACTCCACATACTAAATTTCAATAATTTGCAATTAATATTTACTGAAATATCGCAGTTTTGCATTTTTCGAAAATACCATTATATGGGAAGTGGGCGTGGTTACAGTCCGAGTTCGCCCATTTTCAATACCAACCTACCTTGGATAAAGGGCAACCTACATACCAAGTTTCATTGAGATATCTCAATTTTTGCTCGAGTTATCGTGTACACGGATGGACGGACGGACGGACGGACAGACATGGCTTAATCGACTTTTGTCATTCATTTCATTCTGATCATTCTGTATACATTTATCTATATCTATCTTGATTTGTTTTGGCAGTTACAAACAACCGTTATGCGAACAAAGTTAATATACCCTTGTGCACAAGTACGCTCGGGTATAAAAATGAAAAAAACCATAGTGTAATAAACAAAGTAAAATCAATATACTCGTACATATGACATATTTCTTTTCGATACACTTATTTAACAATATTTTGGTCATTGCATTAACCCATTTGCAAGGGACAACATTATAAATCGTCGTTTAAAGAACAAAACCGCGTATCAAGAGAATGCAAAACCTCGTATGTGAGGTTGCCAAAATTTTATAGGAGAGACTAAAACTTGTCTTATTTCAAAATGGTTCTCTCTTTTATCCAAAATTATCTCTTCTTTTTATGTCTCAGTATAGATATTTTAGTACGAATGGATAAGGGCTTGATACCAGGAACTTCCGGTAAGGAAATATCGTTTTTGGCATAAATGTCAGTTACGAGGTTTTGCAGAACCACGATACGCGGTTTTGTACTTTAAACGACGAAATGTATTTAAAATTTAAAATTTTGTATTGCAATTCCAAAAATAATTTGTTTTAGAAAATAAAGAGCTGTTTATGCAGAGCTACCCACAATAAAGAGGAATGGTATGTTTATTGTGCCGAAAGGTGTTACACAGAAAAGGAAATCGTTGAATGCATATGGCGTTCAACTGACTGCATCATCCAAGGTTTGCGCCCTGCACTTCAAATCGAGTGAAATCAATTATTCCAAATCCAAGAGACGACGCCTCATTCTTGATGCAGTTCCATCAACTCAACCTGCATGCATTATTTCGTAATACTTCCGTGTGTATTTAACTATTCTGTCTCTTGATTGGCTCAGTAACCGCTTAAGCGATTTTGTGCAAATCCCTTAAAGCGCGCCAGTCATTTTGTTTTTCATATTACAGGTTACTGAACCCAAAATCTCAAGTCTCACTCAAGGACAAGTTCTTATTCTATTCATCTGTTTTAATACCAGTATAGACATATAAAATAGATTTATGGCGCTCTGAAGCAATCTTAAATATAGAAATAGACACCCCCAAGGTTCCAATAAAAAAATCTTAAGATGATTTTGAAAGCTGCGTTTATGTCACAACCTCGGTTGCCGTTTTGGTCCAAATGGACCAAATTGGGTCCATTTCTCTTCGTTTGGTCTATTGGTCCAATTCTTTTTAAAGTGGTCCATTTCACAAGCTTTTGGTAAGGTTATTTTCACCCTTTCACTTCAAACAATAGTTTCGCGTTTTAAATTTTTTCTATTTAATTGATCAATATTCCGTCCTATGTTAAATATCGTCATCGTCAGTAAAAGTAACGATACGGCCATCGTCAGCCATGTTACGGATGCGCTGACGATCGTCGACGATGACGATGACGATATTCAGCATAGGGCCGATTAGCAACACCTGCTAATTGTGTGAACTCGTCTTGCCACTGATCTATGGCATGGCTAATCATCTGCGAAAGCACTCTTCAAAAAATATCGCGCTTTCTTCCTAATTTCAATTACTTGGTGACCAATATTAAAGTGGGTGGCAAAAATATGGAAAGGTAGCAAAACTTGGCACATGATTTGTTTTTAACTTTTTATTTTTATTTATTGAATCTGCCCTGCCTGAGAGCCTAACAATAAGTTTTCGAATATTAATCTATTCACTTAATTTACATCCCCTAGGATGAGTATTTTCTTAACTGGCCCTAAGAAAAGATTACAACTGGGCTGGTAGGTCATTCATACGTAGTCTTGAGGTCCTGTTGACACGCAATAACATCTTGCTAAGTGATTTGGGTGCACTAAAAGCTTCGATACATATTTCGTCTTCCGTTGTTCTGTTTCGGTTCGTACTTCTGGTATTCTCAAGTCGCGGTGAATGTTCTCATTTCGGATATACCAAGGTGCTCCGGCTATTGTTCGAAGGATTTTAGATTGCGCACGACGAAGGATTTGTTGCTGCTGCTCGCGTTTCCCCATAACTCACATCCATAGGTCCATATCGGTTTTAAAACTGTATTGTAAATAAGCACTTTATACTCCAGACTCAGGGGTGAGCGAGAGTTAATAAGCCAGTGGAGAGAATTAGCCTTCAGCTTGAGATGAGTCCTTTTAGCCACTATGTGGTTTCGCCAAGTAAGTCGCCTGTCCAGGTGGACCCCTAGGTAAGTGACATGATTGCTTTGTGGTATTTGTACGTTGTTTAAAGTCAAGGGCGGACAGTTACTCTTATTCAGTGTAAATGTAACTTGCTTACATTTTTGCTCGTTAACCTTTATTCGCCAGTTTGCGAGCCAATTGGCAACAGCTTCCATATGATTGCCTAGGAGCACAGTTGCTTGTAGAGGACACTTGGAGCGACTGATTATGGCAGTGTCATCGGCAAAAGTGGACATTATCAGGCGGTCGTTAGTAGCAATATCCGCGGTTTATAGACATACAGCATCGGGCCAGGGACACTTGTGGCACTCCAGCTTCGATTGCATGGGCTTCAGAGATGGAGGTGTTACATCGAACTGCAAACTTTCGATTATAAAGGTATGACTTAAGCAGTTTGTGTGTGCTTTGTGGGAGTAGCATTTGTATTTTATACATAAGACCATCTAGCCAGACGCGGTCAAATGCCTGGGCGACGTCAAGAAATATTGCAGCGCAATATTCCCTCTTTTCAAACGCTGTTCGGATTTCGGTTGTTATGCGATTTACCTGCTCGATTGTTCCATGTTTTTCCCTGAAGCCANCCAGACGCGATAAAATGCCTGGGCGACGTCAAGAAATGTTGCAGCGCAATATTCCCTCTTTTCAAACGCTGTTCGGATTTCGGTTGTTATGCGATTTAGTTGCTCGATTGTTCCATGTTTTTCCCTGAAGCCAAATTGGTGAAGCGGTATTATATTGCGGGCTTGCAGATGTGGGGAGATGCGCAGCATAAGAAGTTTTTCGAATAATTTCGACATACACGGTAGCAGGCTGATGGGCCTATATGAAGATGGCTGCGTTTTGTC